>NW_019947168.1:14272-24307 GCF_002910315.2 Salvelinus sp. IW2-2015 | reverse complement strand
CAGTACCATACACAAATTCGTGCCTAAAAAGTCGACAGGCCAGACACCCGATTAGAAACGGGGAGATACTAATGTAATCCCGAAACAGATGAGTTCGCGAAGAGCTTGTGTGATCAACGATCCAATCTCCGTAGTATATACCCATGTTGCAAAGGTGAATCCGCAGATAAACACCTAGCGAGTTTATTACTTACACTCTGGGCCACTCTTGCCTACAACAAAGCCAAAAAGAAACATCCGTACTAATCACCTTCATCACTGTAAGCCTAGGCCAGAGATGATGGATAAGTGTAAGTCCTGGATGGTTTATTTCACATGTGAGTGCAAGACCTGGACTACAAAAAATGTTAAGCAACAAGAGTCATCGCTCACCAGCGTACTGGTTCCAGACCATCCGGCGGCTGCTTCTACAGTGATCCTGCGAGCAACCAGGAGACGTTACTCATCCACAGGGAGTATCACATCCAAGACCCTTATAGTAACCTAAATAGTCGCTCATCTAGGACTCACAAGACACTCTTGCCCGGTAGATGCTCACAAAGATGATCAGGACACACGGGTAAACGTTATCGCAGCCACGCGACCTGTATACATCCCTCTCTAGACTCTGTCCAACATCCCGCTGTTCTCTCTCACAGACGGTGTCAGGAGAATGTGGTGGTACACCCAAGAATGACTACACGAGAAACGATGAGATAAACAACACCAAAACATCTAATCTCCTATAATCTCGTTAGTATCCTATAAGGGAATTACAATAAGAGAAACTAAATAACCCAGAGTGGAATAGCAATCAGACAACTGTGCGCCACTGCAGCTACTGGATCCAATGCATCCCTACTCAGCACATCGACTTGCCTTTATTTTGAACCTGACTCCACCAGTGACGACCGGGAGCCCTTTCTGACTCTGGGACCGGTACCTTACCACTTGTACACGATATCGTTGAGTAGATCAAATTCATTGCCAGTGACGCAGAGTCAATCTAGAAGAAGCATAAATAGTTTGAGCGAAAATCTCCCATACATGAAGATGCCTGATGCTTCCCTACGTCCTTATCTAACAATCAAAGGCCGCAGGACTGGATTACTACATAGTAGAATAGTAGAGTCACCTAATGAAGTCCTAGAAATGCCTATGAATTAGTGACTTGTAGCACTAACACGAGGAACACAGTCTACATCTCACATGACACCGTTACCTCACACTGAGCTCCCCATCACGTCGTAGTATCACTAACTCACTTCACCTGTAGTCCATGCTAAGAGCCTCCGAAACCATCACAACCATGAGTCCAACTAAACCTGACTCCCATCCTCTAAAGCCAGTCGGACTAAACTGAATCGCATAAAACCAATCTGTAGTCACCTAATGACTCCTATCAAATTGTAGTTCTACAAAACTACGTCTCAATCGGTTTAAGTACACTAAACTGAACTATCCTCATCACTGTAGTCACTAACGCCCGCATGTTACTCCTGATAGGCATGTTTCTTAACTGACTCCATCCTTGGTAGTCACTAACTGACGCTCACCTGTATGTCCACAATAACCTCCTTCCGCTGCTTAGTAACTGACACCTCCTGTCCATGTAGTCGACGGTAGATCTGAGCTCCCGCTATGTCCAGCAAGTGTAGTACACCTTATCGTGACGTCATTCCCATTGTCCACCCTCAATAAATGACCCAATTCCTCGAGTCCACTAGACCTACTGATTCTTACTGTAAAGTCATGCTAACTGAACTCCATCCCTGAAGTCACTAAAAGCTGTCATCTCAATACTGTCCCCAAACAATCACCTACTCCTGATTTCACGATCCAAATGTCTGGTCTAATCTGCACTGCGCTATCGGTCTTTAGTCACATACACCCTTTTCCACATCCTATAGCAAACTATACTTGCGCATCCATACGGATTCACAACTAACTACATGCTCAGTCCGTGTAAGTCAGCTTAACTACTCTCCTGGAAATCCTAACTGGAGTCGCATCGCACTTGAGGTCACTAGACTGCCCTCACACTCTCTGTACGTACTCATAAGGACATAGACTCCCATCCGTCGTCGTCACTAACTAGCTCCAGGTCCTGTAGGTCACTAACTGACATCCACTTCTCCGATGAAGCTGACTCAAATCAAGGATATCGTCGTCTAATGCCTGACTCCATACCCTACTCATCAAGACGATCACACATCTGTTGTACACTCCACTAACCTGATCCATCCATGTCCTTTATGGGTCACCTATCATCATAGCCAAGGTGCCTGTCAAACGTCCACTACATAGCACTCCACAGGTGACTTCACACATGTATGTCAGAACTAACTAGACACACACTCGCATTGTGTACACTCAATGAACTACACCATACCTAATAAGGAGTCACACCTGGACTTCACCTTCCTGCTAGCTCAGACCTTCTAACATGAACTCTATCCTATGTACAGTCTCATAGAAATTTACACCACAACATCAACCGTCCAACTACCCCTAGCAAACATCCCATATCCTAATAGGCATCACTAAAACCGACTCACGCAATCCATGTAGACAACTTAACTTGACTCTACCCTGCAAAGTTCACACTTACCACTGAACCCATTCCTGTAATGTACCACACGTACCAAACATTGCACGACTCCACTCCCTACGCACTACAGTCTGCTAAATCTGCAACTCCATCAGCTAGTGCATCCTAAACGACTCCTGCTCTGGTAGCAAGTCACTAATACGACTCTCCACCCATGTCAGTCAAACTAACTAGCTGTACTTCCATCACTACGAGGTATCTCACAACTACGAATCTCAATCCTGTAAGCACACGAATACTGACTTCGCAACTCCTGTATAGGTCTCAGTAATGTTGACATCCACTCACCCGTCTCGATGAGTCACCTAGCCTGTACTCCATCCTTTTCACAACAAAATGACTTCGCTCCTGTAGTCTCAATAAAAACTGACCTTCCAGTCTCTTATATTCTCACTAACTGACTCACTATGTTCTTTGTACGTACACATGACGAACTCAATCATTTATGTCATATACACTAAGCGCACTCCATGAAACACCTGTAGCTCGTCTAACAAGACTCTCACTCCGGTAAGTATGTACCTCAACTATCCAACTGACCCTCAACCGAGCTCCACTTTTAGTCCACATACCTAGACTCCAATCCGTTGCTAAGTCTACGTAAGTGGGCGACTCCTCCTATGAGTAATAGCCTAACACTACTTCCTCCATCTAGACCTAATCTGCTCGCATAACTAGTAATTCAAAACTGACTCCCATCCATGTATCTCTAAGACTGACTCCTTAGACCTGTAGTCACTAACTACTCCATACACCATTATAGGCATCGGTAACTGACTCATACCTGTAGTTCTACGAACTGAAATCTCCATCTCCAGATGTCAAGCGTGAAAGACTGACTTAGCAACATCCTTCAGTAGTCATCTGTAGACCTGACTCCATCCTTTAGACATACTCAACAGAACTCAAAGCCAGACATATCTTCCTCAGAAACTGAACTCCAACCCTGAAGATACACTAATTGTACTTCTTCCACCAGTAGATGCTCTATACTGAACTCACATCCTTTAGATCAGTACATGCAAAACCTCAGATCCGTATCAACCTAGTAGTCTCAACTGACCATCATCCTTGCAATGAGTGCTCTAAACTGCCACCCATTCCTTAGTCAACTAAGCTTTACTCCATACAAATGTAGTCTATAATCACAAGCGCCTGAACTACCATTCCCCTGATACGCCTAGCTCCAACTACTGGAACCGAGCCTGTATTACCCGTCTCTAACTCGAAAACCGGTATGGATATGAAGTCTACCACCTACGATATCCACTTCTAGACTCTAGCACCTGACTAACACCATCCCTCCCTGTAGTCTCACAAACGTGAGCAACTCCGTGATAATCACCTAACACACAGAACAAGTCCATCCCTCCCAATATACACCTATACTGTACTCCATACGTAACAGCATACACTAACTGAACATCCAATTCTGGTAGATTCTAAATATTGTACATCAGCCCGCTTAATCAAGTAAACCACTGACTCTATCTCACGCGGCTAGTCACTACTGAACTCACATTCCCATGACTAGTCTCTGACACTGAACCATCCATCTGTCACGTCACTAGACTCCACATCCCATCCTGTAGTTCTACTAATCCCCACATACCTGATAAGTATCCTATATCTGAACACCAATACTGGTAGTTCATAACCTGAACTCCATCGTTAGTTCCACAAGCGTGCAAACTCCAATCTATGTAGTCCCTAAAAATGCACCCTCACAATCCTTATGCATCTCATAACTGACTCCTATCCTGTAAGTCTACTATAGCTGAACCCTCCAATCATCCGCTCGCAGCGTGAACTTTAGTAACTCCATTACACTTCAACGAGATCGAGTCTCAGTGACGTTCATTAACAATGTCAGTCATCTACCTCAATCTCGCGAACATTGTCAGTCACCTATAAACTGACTAACCCCACCATCTCTAGTATGTCTACTAAACCTGACACGCCATCCTGCTAAAGTACTCTAAAGCTTGTCTCCATCCTTGCAAGTCAACGAGACTGACTCACCAAATCCTGTAAGTCTACATAACTGACTCCATCTATAAAGATCTCATACACTAGAACTCCGATTTCTTTCGTAAAGTCTGCTATGACAGAACTCCTACCTGTAGTCTCTAAGTATACGACTACCTATCTGTAGTCACGTGTACTGACCCTCAAATACCCTAGTTGTAAGTCAACCTAATACTGACTCCATACTCTCTTGTAGGCTACAATGCATATTACCTAGAATCCATCCGCGTGTTCGTAACCTAATATATCAGATCTGCATCACAACTCGATAGTACTATTAAACCTGATAGCTGACCCATCCATGTAGTCTACGTATCACTCTAATCGCCATCCTGATAGATCTACATAAATGATCTCTCCATCCTTGACTACATCACAATTATTCCGTTTGTACCATCGAAACTAGCATGCCATCTTGTAGTCATACATAATATTACTTCCGATCCACTAGTAATCAGAGCTAAACTGACTCCAACCATAGATCACTAACTTGCACCACGGTGCAAATCATTACAATAGATCACTACACTCATCTCTCCTGTTCATCAACTAAACTGACTTCCCGAATTCTGATCCTTCTCGACATAACGACTTAGTAACATTCCTCAATAGTTAGTTCATAAACTGACTCCATCCTGTAGTCACTAACTGACTCCATCCGTGTATGTCTCTACAACTGATCTCCATCTGGTAATCACTAACTGACTCTACTGTATCACTAACTGACTCCATCCTGTAGTCACTAACTGACTCACTCGCTATTGTAGTCACTAACTGACTCCATCCTGTAGTCACTAACTGAACTCCCATACCTGTAATCACTAACTGACTCCATCCTGTACGTCACTAACCTGACTCCATACCTGTAATCACTAACTGACTCCATCCTTTAGTCACTAACTGACTCCATCCTGTAATCACTAACTGACTCCATCCCTGTAGTCACTAACTGACTCCATCCTGTAGTCACTAACTGACTCCATCCTGTATCACTAACTGACTCCATCCTGTAGTCTGCTGAACTGACTCCATCCTGTAAGTCACTAACTGACTCCATCTGTAGTCACTAACTGACTCCATCCTGTAGCCTAATACCATCTAAACTAATGACATCCATCCTGTAGTCACTAATGACTTCCATCCTGTCATAGATCACCTAAAACTGTCAAAGACATTCATAAATCATTATAAAACTAATTGCTTGAATCCTGGACACTTATTGTTTGATGTGTGGGAGTTTGTGGGACTTCATCTCCTGCAAAAATGCCGTGACATGTTAATGTCATAATTCCACTGTTAAAACTTAAACTCTCTCTCGGGATAAAAGCCCTACGCATTATTTTTTCCATGCTAATATTTGGTGGCAACAGTTGGGGTTGTATAAAGCCTCACCTCCTATGACCTGTGAGAGACCATAGCGACTATAGAGACCATAGAGATTATAGAGACAATAGGACACTAGAGATTATAGAGACCATAGAGACTATAGAGACTATAGAGACACTAGAGATTATAGAGACTATAGAGACCATATAGACCATAGAGACCATAGAGACTATAGAGACTATAGAGACTATAGAGACTATAGAGACCATAGATACTATAGAGACATATAGAGACCATAGAGACTATAGAGACTAGAGAGACTAGAGAGACTAGAGAGCTATAGAGAACATAGGAGACCATAGAGACTATAGAGACACTAGAGACTATAGAGACCATAGAGACTATAGAGACCATAGAGACACTAGAAGACCATATAGACCATAGAGACTATAGAGACCATATGGACTATATAGACTATAGAGACTATAGAGACTATAGAGACCATGGAACCATAGAGACATAGAGACTATAGAGACCATAGAGACTATAGAACTATAGAGACTATAGAGACATAGAGACTATAGAGACCATATTAGACTATAGAGACCATAGAGACTATAGAAACTATAGAGACTATAGAGACCATATAGACCATATAGACCATATAGACTATAGAGACCATAGAGACTATAGGACCATATACACTATAGAGACTATAGAGACCATATAGACTATAGAGACCACAGAGACTATAGAGACCATATAGACTATAGAGACTATAGAGACCATAGAGACTATAGAGACTATATAGACCATAGAGGCTATAGAGACCATAGAGACTATAGAGACCATATAGACTATAGGACTATAGAGACCATAGAGACTATAGAGACCATATAGACCATATAACCATATAGACTATAGAGACCATAGAGACTATAGAGACCATAGAGACTAAGAGACATAGACATAGAGACTATAGAGACTATAAGACTATATAGACTATAGAGACTATAGAGACTAGAGAGACCATAAGGACTATAGAGACTATAGAGACCATATGGACTATAGAGACTATATAGACTATAGAGACCATAGAGACTATAGAGACCATATAGACTATAGAGACTATAGAGACTATAGAGACCATATGGACCATATAGACCATATAGACCATAGAGGAGCAGACAGTGAAAGCTTGCCGGGGTAAAGCTGCTGTATATATACACATATACATATATATACACTGACACATCAATCTAGCACCCTCTAGGATTTGTTGCTAATCGTTATTTTGCTCCATCCTTTATTTCAAACAGGTTTGAAATAATCTCATGCAGAATTGTTTTTTGGGGGGTTTCTGAGATTACGGTTAAACCATATATAGGTTATTCGGTCGACCTACAAGGCAATGAACTTGGGTGAACACTTGTGTGCTTCTCATGCTGGCATTGAACGTAAATAATTGCCCTAAACGTGACAGATCGGTGTTGTGTGACTGCTTGTCTCCCTCGCCGCAGGATTACTCTGTGGGTGAGCTGATAGCTGAATATGAAACAGCAGGGTTGTACCTGTATGTTTAGATATAGACAGTGATGGGTGATCATTTGGGTTTTTTCCCCTCTCCCCCAATGCAGGCAGACCTGAAGGAGCGTTACAGTGTGGGAGAGCTGCTAGCGGACCTGGCAGGCTGCAGGGCTAGACGAGTACTGGTCTTCGTAGAGCAGAGTTACAGCGGGGCGCTCAGTAAAAGACTGAAAGGATCCCTGAAACACCTGAACGTGGTGCTGCTCAACATAGCCAACAGCTGGCCTCGCTGCACCCTGCAACATGCCTTATAGACCACCTGAGTAAGGTATGTAACAAAACCCTGCAACATGCCTTATAGACCACCTGAGTAAGGTATGCAACACGTACACACACCCTACACAACACACACCCTACACAACACACACTCTACACAACACACACACACACACACACACACCCTACACACACACACCCTGCACAGCACACACCCTACACAACACACACTCTACACAACACACCACACACACACACCCTACACACACACACACACACCCTACACACACACACCCTGCAACCAGAAGCCGTGGATTACATGCAACATACGCAATGAGCTAAAGGCTAGAGTTGCCGCTTTCAACGAGCGGGACACTAACCCGGACACTTATAAGAAATCCTGTTACGCTCTCCAATAAACCATCAAACAGGCAAAGCATTAATACAGGACTAAGATCGAATCCTACTACACCGTCTCTGACGCTCGTCGGATGTGGCAGGGCTTGCAAACTATCATGGTGTTAGGTCAACCATCTTTACCTCAACGTCAGCAAAACAAAGGAGCTGATCGCGGACTACAGGAAACGGAGGGCCGAGCACGCCCCCCAACATCCACATCGACGGGGCTGTAGTGCAGCAGGTTCGAGCGCTTCAAGTTTCTCGGTGGCCAGATCACTAAGGAATTAACATGGTCCGAACACACCAACACAGTTGTGAAGGAGGCACAACAACGCCCCTTCCACCCGTCATGGGCCCTCAGATCCTTAAAAAGATCTACAGCTGCACCATCGAGAGCATCTTGACTGGCTGCATCGTATGGCAACTGCATGGCATCCAACCGCAAGGCACGACAGTATACTGCTGTTACTGTCTATTATCTATCCTTTACCCCTACCTACAGTATACTGCTGTTACTGTCTATTACCTATCCTTTACCCCTACCTACAGTATACTGCTGCTACTGTCTATTACCTATCCTTTACCCCTACCTACAGTATACTGCTGTTACTGTCTATTATCTATCCTTTACCCCTACCTACAGTATACTGCTGTTACTGTCTATTATCTCTCCTTTACCCCTACCTACAGTATACTGCTGTTACTGTCTATTATCTATTCTTTACCTCTACCTACAGTATACTGCTGTTACTGTCTATTATCTATCCTGTTGTTTAGTCACTTTACCCCTACCTTTATGTACACACAGTACCAGTCAAAAGTTTGGACACACCTACTCATTCAAGGGTTTTTCTTTAATTTTACTATTTTCTACATTGTATAATGATAGTGAAGGCATAAAAACTATGAAATAACACATATGGAATCATGTAGTAACCCTCATGAAGTTGGTTGAGAGAATGCCAAGAGTCTGCAAAGCTGTCATCAAGGCAAAGGGTGGTTACTTTGAAGAATCCCAAATAAAAATAAAAACACTTTTTTGATTAGTAGTCATCTGGAATGCATTTCAATTAACAGGTGTGCCTTGTTAAAAGTTAAAATKATTTCCTTCTTAATGTGTTTGAGSCAATCAGTTGAAGATAGCCCTATTTGGTAAAAAACCAAGTCCACATTACGGCAGGAACAGCTCAAATAAGCAAAGAACAATGACAGTCCATCATTACTTTAAGACATGAAGGTCAGTCAATACGGAACATTCCAAGAACTTTGAAAGTKTCTTCAAGTGCAGTCGCAAAAACCATCAAGCGCTRTGATGAAACTGGCTCTCATGAGGACCGCCACAGGAAAAGAAGATCCAGAGTTACCTCTGCTGCAGAGGATACGTTCATTAGAGTTACCAGCCTCAGAAGTTGCAGCCCAAATAAATGCTTCACAGAGTTCATTTTCTTGTTTATTTAACCTTTATTTAACTAGGCAAGTCAGTTAAGAACAAATTCTTATTTACAATGACGGCCTACCCCGGCGACACTGGGCCAATTGTGAGCCGCCCTATGGGACTCCCAATTACAGCCGGATGTGAGACAGCCTGGATTCRAACCAGGGACTGTAGTGATGCCTCTTTCACTGAGATGCAGTACCTTAGACCACTGCACCACTCTGGAGCCCTGGTCAAGTAACAGACATATCTCAACATCAACTGTTCAGAGGAGACACGGTGCGGTTGGAACAACATTAAATCTGGACATCACCAGACAACGGACAGATTTCCACCGTCTAATCTTCATTGCTTCGTGTTTCTTGGCCGAAGCAAGTCTCTTCATCTTCTTGAGGTCCTTTAGAAGTGTTTCTTTGGCAAACCGCAATTCGACCATGAAGGCACGCTTTATCGC
>NW_019947168.1:0-7223 GCF_002910315.2 Salvelinus sp. IW2-2015 | reverse complement strand
CAGTCACCAGCAAAGCACCCCCCACACCATCACACCTCCTCCTCCATGCTCACGGTGGGAACCACACATGCAAAGAGATCAAATCGTCGCTACTATGCGGTCCACAAAGACCGCGGTGGAACCAAACTATCTCTCTCTTCTGTGATTTATTTAGAATTCAAGGCACACTTAACCCGCATGGCTACCACAGCATTCTGCAGCGAAATCGCCATCCCATCTGGTTTGAGCTTAGTGGGACTATCATTTGTTTTTCAACATGGCAATGACCCAACACACCTCCAGGCGGTGTAAGGGCTATTTGACCAAGAAGGAGAGTTATGGAGTGCTGCATCAGATGACCTGGCCTCCACAATCCCCCGACCTCAACCCAGTTGACATGGTTAGGGATGAGTTTGACCGCAGAGCAGCCAAGAAGTGCTCAGCATACGTGGGAACTCCTTCAAGACTGTTGGAAAAGCATTCCAGGTGAAGCTGGTTGAGAGAATCCCAAGCATGTGCAATGCTGTCATCAAGGCAAAGGGAGGCTACTTTGAAGAATCTAAAATCTAAAACATATTTTGATTTGTTTAACACCTTTTTGGTTACTACGTGATTCCATATGTGTTATTTCATAGTKTTGATGTCTTCACTATTATTCTACAATGTGGAAAATAGTAAAAATAAAGAAAAACCCTGGAATGAGTAGGTGTGTCCAAACTWTTGACTGGTACTGTATCTACCTCAATTACCTCGTACCCCTACACATTCAATCGGTACAGGTACTCTGTGTATTTAGCCAAGTTACCATTACTCATTCTGGATTTATTTATTGCTATTATTTCTTAAAAATTGATTAAAACGATGTCTTTACAGCCAGTGCTACCCACTGAGAAGAGATAACAAAATGATCTATTCAATTGGTATGAGGCTTCCCGAAATGATGTTGAGTCTGTCTGATCACACAACCACCATCAATCATTTGACCTGACCCTCTTCTTCCTCCAATCTCTTCTCAGGATTCAGGGATGTCCCGCCTCCTGGACCCCAAAGCCAGCCTTTTGAATGTCAACCTATCTGGTGCGCCCTGTAACACCACTCCCCCTCTGAGCGAAGCAGAGATGAGGAAGGAGTACATGGGCTGTCAGAACCTCCCCACTGCCCTGTGGTACCAGAACCACAATCAGAACCTACCCCCTGCCCTGTGGGTACCAGAACACACAACTAGATCCTCCTACCTGCCCTGTTGGTACCAGAACCACAGCACTAGATCCTCCCCTGCCCTGTGGTACCAGAAACCACAACTAGATCCTCCCATACGCACCCTGTGGTACCAGAACCACAAGCAGAACCTCCCCGCCTGCACCCTGTGGTACGCAGAACCACAACCAGAACCTGCCCCCCTGCCCTGTTTGGTACCAGAAACCACAATCAGAACCTCCCCCCTGCCCTGTGGTACCAGAAACCACAAGCAGAACCTCCCCCCTGCATGTGGGTACAGACCCCAACTAGATCCTCCCTACCGCCTGTGGTACCAGAACCAACGCAGAACCTCCCCACTGCCCTGTGGTACCAGAACCCCCCTCACACCCTGTGGTACCAGAACCACAACCAGAACTCCCCACTGCCTATGGTACCAGAATCCCCTCACCACCTGTGGCACGCAGAACCAACAACCAGAACCTCCACACTGCCCTGTGGTACCAGAACACAACTAGACCCAGAACCTCCCCAGCTGCCTGTGGTACCAGAACCACAACTAGAACCAGTACCTCCCACCGCCCTGTGGTACCAGAACCCACAACCGAACTTCCCTTACCGTCTCTGTGGTCATCAGAACCCCCCCCCCCCCCCACCCCAGACCACCACTGTGGTACCAGACCAGAACCTCCCCACCACACAGTGGTACAGGACCAGACAACCAGAACTTCTTACCGTCCTGTGGTACCAGATCTCCCCACCACGCTGTGACCAGGACCACAACCAGAACCTCCTTACGCCCGTGTGGTATCAGAACCCCCCCACCACGCTGTGGTACCAGGACCAGAACCTCCCCACCACACTGTGGGTAACCAGGACCAGATCCTCCCACCACACTGTGGTACCAGGACCAGATCCTCCCCACTGTCCTATGGTACACAGGACCAGATCCTCCCCACTGTCCTATGGTACCAGGACCAGATCCTCCCCACTGTCCTAGGTACCAGAACCAGATCCTCCCCATTGTCCTATGGTACCAAGGACCAGATCCTCCCCACTGTCCTATGGTACCAGACCAGATCCTCCCCACTGTCCTATGTACCAGGACCAGATCCTCCCCACTGTCCTATGTACCAGGCCAGAACCACCCCACCGGTCTGTGGTACCAGAATCAGAACCAGAACCTTCACACCACCTGGGGTACCAGAACCACATCCAAGAACCGACACAGACCCTGGACAGATTTTTTTGTTTTGAAAGAACACACACACACCACACACACACACACACACACACACTCACACACACACACACAGACACAAATAACAAGACAAGAGAAGACAACACACAGACAGAAACACAGAGAAGGCTAGTGCTTCTTCAATCACACACCTAACAAGACAAGAGAAAGACACACACAGACAGAAACACAGAGAAGGCTAGTTGCTTCTTCAATCACACACTAACAAGAAGACAAGAGAAGACAACACACAGACAGAAAACACAGAGAAGGCTAGTTGCTTCGTCAGTATCACACTAACAAGACAAGAAAGACAACACACAGACAGAAACAAGAAGGCTAGTTGCTTCGTCAGGCAACACACTAACAGAACAAGAGAAGACAACACACAGACAGAAAACACAGAGAAGGCTAGTTGCTTCTTCAATCACACACTAACACAGACAAGAGAAGACAACACACAGACAGAAACACAGAGAAGGCTAGTTGCTTCTTCAGTCACACACTAGCTGATGGCTTGTCATCGGGAGTCTGTTCTGTTACATCACATCCTATTTTAAGTGTATCTTTTGAGCCCACCACGCCACATACATATAGTACGCGCAGGATGTGTGCTAGTGATGGAGGAAAAGGTCGGTACAGTTACATTTCGCAATATTATTTTTGACGATATTCTAATTTGATACTTTGACTCAAGTATCGATTAAAAAAAAAATAAAAAATGAAATAAAAAAACAACCTGCCTTTTTTTTTGCCAGGTAGTGTTAGCTAGTCGCTAAGGTAGTTAGCTAGCGCTAGGTAGGGTTAGCTAGCGCTAGGTAGGGTTAGCTAAGCTAGGTAGGTTACTAGCGCTAGTAGGGTTAGCTAGAGCGTAGTTAGTGTTAGCTAGAGCTAGGTACGTGTTAGCTAGACTAGGTAGTGTATTTTAGCGCTAGGTAAGGTTAGGCTGACGCTAGGTAGTGTTAGCTTAGCGCTAGGAGTGTTAGCTAGCGCTAGTCAGTGTTACTAGCGCTAGGTAGTGTTATTAGGAGGTGGGTTAGCTAGAGGCTTAGGGTAGTGTTAGCTAGGCTAGGTAGTGTTACGCTAGCGCTAGGTAGTGTTAGCTAGCGCTAGGTAGTGTTAGCTAGCGCTAGGTAGTGTAGCTAGACGCTAGGTAGTGTTAGCTAGCGCTAGGTAGTGTTAGCTAAGCGCTAGGTAGGTAGCTAGCGCTAGGTAGGTTGCTAGCGCTAGTAGGTTAGCTAGCGCTAGGTAGTGTTAGCTAGAGCTAGGTAGGGTTAGCTAGCGCTAGGTAGGGTTAGCTAGCGCTAGGTAGGGTTAGCTAGAGCTAGGTAGGGTTAGCTAGCGCTGTAGGGTTAGCTAGAGCTAGGTAGTGGTTAGCTAGAGATAGGTAGTGTTAGCTAGAGCTAGGTAGTGTTATTTAGCGCTAGGTAGGGTAAGCCTAGCGCTTAGGTAAGTGTTAGCTAGCGCTAGGTAGTGTTAGCTACGCTAGGTAGTGTTTAAGCTAGCGTAGGTAGTGTTATTTAGCGCTAGTAGGGTTAGCTAGGTAGGTAGTGTTAGCTAGGGCTAGGTAGTGTTAGCTAGCGCTAGGTAGTGTAGCTAGCGCTAGGTAAGTGTTAGCTAGCGCTAGGTAGTGTTAGCTAGCGCTAAGGTAGTGTTTAGCTAGAGCTAGGTAGTGTTAGATAGGCTAGGTAGTGTTAGCTAGAGGCTAGGTAGTGTTAGCTAGAGCTAGGGAGTGTTAGATAGCGCTAGGTAGTGTTAGCTAGAGCTAGGTAGTGTTAAGCTAGAGCTTAGGTAAGGTGTTAGCTAGCGCCTAGGTAGTGTTAGCTAGCGCTAGGTAGTGTACTAGCTGGTTCTCTTTCTTTTTAAATAGTGAGCCAACATACAGTATTTTCAGCACTTTTATTTCCAATGACTGATCATAACTAACTAACATATAGTGAGCAATATGTTTACAACAACAAATCACAATCAAGTATCGAATCACAAAATATATAGAATCGTGAGAATCGTGAGAATAGCAATACATATAGAATCGTGAGAATCACAATACATATCGTATCGGCACCTAAGTATCATGATAATTATCGTATCGTCAGGTCCCTGGTGACTCCCAGCCCTAATTTGCACCAAATGAAAGGACACTTTCAGATCTCGTACAGAGGGCCGGAGAGAGAGGGACTCTGACAGTTAAATGTGTATATAGAAGGGAAGAGGACGGGTGTGTTTGATTGTCCTCACTCTGAACCCCGGCATCGTCACCGCGGACGCTTGGCGACGGAGTGGGAAACGTCCCAAGAGGAGGACCGTCCTGTGCCAGCTAGCGGCAGCTCCTGACGGTTGGGTACAGACTGTGAAGAGGTTCAGATAGGGGACACCAGCTCCTCTGGACGACTTAGGTCCCTGAACAAGGTGACAATGGATGCGTCCCCAGAGGCACCCTATTCCCTATATAGTGCACTACTTTAGACCAGAGCCCTATGGCACCCTATTCCCTATATAGTGCACTACTTTAGACCAGAGCCCTATTCTCTATATAGTACACTACTATAGACCAGAGCCCTATTCCCTAGACAGTGCACTACTTTAGACCAGAGCCCTATTCCCTAGACAGTGCACTACTTTAGACCAGAGCCCTATGGCACCCTATTCCCTATATAGTACACTACTTTAGATCAGAGCCCTATGGCACCMTATTCCCTACACAGTGCACTACTTCAGACCAGGGGCTTTATTTGTGCGTTCGAATTTGGAACTCACATTTGCCACTCTGTAACACATCATGCCCGCTTTAACATTTCTCCCAGAGCAACCAAGCCCAGCACAGCCCTCAGCCCAGACAGCAGGCACCTCAATAAGACAGGCGTGTCCAGCGCTGGCTTACTGCTCTATGATTTAATGATGAGAACGCAGTCTGCTTCAGTCCTGCCCTCAGAGCTGACTGTCTCCATTGCAGTCACACTTTAGCGGAGAGCAGTCAGAGGACAGCTTTCACTCCAATATCTGTCCTCTGCTCCTGGTACCGATAGGTCTCTACCTGCTCTTCTCTTTGTCCCCTACCTGCTCTTCTCTTTGTCCCCTACCTGCCCTTCTCTCTGTCCCTTACCTGCTCTTCTCTGTGTCCCCTACCTGCTCTTCTCGGTGTCCTCTACCTGCTCTTCTCTGTGTCCCCTACCTGCTCTTCTCTCTTTCTGTTGTCTACCTGCCTTTCTCTGTGGGTCTCTCTGCTCTTCTCTGTGCCTACTCTGTCTTCTCTCTGTCCCTACTGCTCTTTCTTGTCCCCTACTGCTCTTCTCTCTGTCCTATGCTTTCTCTGTGGTCCTACCTGCTCTTCTCTGTCCCTACTGCTCTTCTCTCTTCTTTGTCCCTACCTGCTCTTCTCTGTGTCCCCTACTGCTCTTCTGTTGTCCTCCTGCTCTTCTCTTGGTCCCTATGCTCTTCTCTGTCCCCTAACCTGCTTCCTTCCTTCTTTTGTCCTACTGCTCTTCTCTCTGTCCCTACCTGCTTTCTTCTATCTTCTCTCTCTTCTGTCTCTGTTGTCTGCCTACCTGCTCTTTCTGTGTCTCTATGCTCTTTCTCTGGTGTCTTGCTCTTCTCTGTGGTCTACCTGCTCTTCTCTGTGTCCCTACCTGCCTTTCTTCCTGTCCCTCCTGCTCTTCTCTGTTGGGTCCTAGCTGCTTTCTCTCTGTCCCTACTCTCTTCTCTCTGTCCTACTGGCTCTTTTTCTGTCCCCTACTGTCTTCTTGTGGTCCCCCTACTGTTTTCTGTGTCATTATTGCTCTTCTCTTTGTCCACTACCTGCTCTTCTCTCTTCCCTACCTGCTTCTTCGTCTCTGTCCCTACTGCTCTTCACTCTGTCCCCTATGCTCTTCTCTCTGTCCCTAGCCTGTCCTTCTCTCTGTCCATACCTGTCTTTCTTCTGTGTCTACCTGCTCTTTTCTGTGTCCCCTACCTGCGACTTCTCTTTGTCCTATCCTTGCCTCTTCTCTTCTGTCCTAATGCTCTTCTCTTGTCCCTCCTCCTTTCTGTGTCCCTACTGCTCTTCTCGTGTGTTCCCCTTACCTGCTCTTTGTGTTCATACTGCTCTTCTCTGTGTCCCTTACCTTGTCTTCTCTGTGTCCCTCCTGCTCTTCTCTGGTTCCTACTGCTTCTTCTCTCTGTCCCTGCTCTTCTCTTTGGTCCTACCTGATCTTCCTGTGTCCCTCTGCTTTTTTGTCCTACTGCTCTTCTCTGTGTCCTACTGCTTTCTCTGTGTCCTATCCTGTTCTTGCGACCTACCTTGCTTTACTTTTTGTCCCTACTGCTCTTCTCTGTGGTCCCTACCTGCTCTTTTATCTGTCCTACTGCCTTCTCTTGTCTACCTGCTCTTTCTGTGTCTATGTTCTTCTCTTGTCCCTGACTGCCTCTTTTCTGTGTCCCCTACTGCTCTTCTCTGTGTCTACCTGCTCTTCTCTGTGTCCCCTATGCTACTTTCCGCTCTGTGTCCCTACTGCTCTTTCTGTGGTCCCTGACTGCTTCTTCTCTGTGTCCCCTACCTGCTCTTTCTTGTGTCCCTATGCTCTTCTCTCTGTTTTACTGCTTTCTCTCTGTCCCCTACCTGCTCTTTCTGTGTCACTACTGCTCTTCTCTGTGTCCCCTAAACCTGCTTTCTCTGTGTCCTACCTGATCTTCTCTGTGTCCCCTACCTGCTCTTCTCGTTGTGTTTTTTGTTTGTCTCGTGTGTGTTGTCGCGCCCTACCTTTCTTCTCTGTTGCCCTACCTGCTCTTCTCTGTGTCTACTGCTCGTTCTCTTTGTCTCTACCTGTCTTCT
>NW_019947167.1:48583-52601 GCF_002910315.2 Salvelinus sp. IW2-2015 | reverse complement strand
GAGAGAAGAGACCGAGGAGAGTTATAAGAGACGAGAGAGAAGCAGACCGATGAGCAATAACTGAGACCAGACTGACGAGACTGCAGAACGAGAGAGAGACGAGAGGACGAGATGTAGAGAGTAAGAGAGACAGAGAAGAGAGACGGAAGACCGATGATGAAGAGACGGAGAGAGACCGAGAAGACGCAGCATGAAGAGAACAGAGAGAGCAAAAGAGATAGAGACGGAAGCAGAAGAAGACGATGACGAGGAGAGAGAAGAGAGAGATGAGATCCGAAGAGATAAGATGACCGTAGCGAGATGAGACCGAACGATGATGAGGATGAGGACTTGAATGATGGACTCCAGAACGCACACAGGACCGGCCACCTGTCTGAGATCAGTGTTCTGAAATGCCTCCTACTTAAGGATCGTCGGTGACAGAATGGTTCCTCTAAGTCCTTATACAAGAGTGTTCCTAGTGTAAGTTTACTGAAGGCCAGGCAATGGGCGCTTTCGCTCAAGAATCACGATCTGCATTAGAGACTCTCAACATACAGTGACAACAATGAGACTCTAAGTCGCCAAAATGGCGACAGCCCATTTAATGAGGCTGGCTGGAGCATAAAGCTAGATGCTACTTGTTATGAGCGGACCCGAACCCCCTATACGGCTGCACAACTTATCTGAGTGACGAAAAGCTAGGTTAATTCCATTGACATCGCCTCCACAGCATAGATGAATTCCCCTGAACAGCCCATCAACAAACACCCCAAACTCCTCGTCCCTACTTCAAAACCCACTCACCTCGAGTTCTCTCCTTCTTTCAGAAGCCCCACTACCCTCGAATCCTCCCTTACAGAACACAACTCTACACTCGTGCCTACCTCCTCAGACACTCTCCTCCATGCCTCCACTTCATAACAGAATCCCATCCTCCTCATCCATCTTTTTCAAGAACCCAACCTCCCTCGTTCCATCTACCTATATAATACCCAACTCCCTTCGTACCCTTCCAATTATCTGAGATAGCGACCACTCCTCGTGTCTCTCTTTCAACAAAAAAGAAACCACTCCTCGTTGCTCTTCAGAAACCCACTCCTCAATCCCTCTTACAAGTAACCCAACTTCCTCAGTCCTCCACCTTAAACAGCAAACCCCCTCCTTACGTCGTCTTTCAGACACCCACTCCCTCGTCCACTTCTCAGCAACCCACTCCTCATCCTCCCTTTACCAGAACCCAGCTCCTTCGCCTCATTACAAGAATCCCACTATCCTCTGTCCTCCCTTCAGATACCCACTCCCTCTGTACCCTCCTTCAGATATACCCAGCCTCACTCGTCCTCTTCAGAAACCCAGCTCCACGTGGCCTGTTCAGAACCACACTGCCATCGACCCTCTTCAGCACGCTAAACACCCAACTCTTCTGAGCACCTCCCCCATACCTAGTGACACCCACACTCTTACGCTCCTCCTTCATGACCCCATACCTCCTCATGCGCCTCGCCACGACACCACCACCTACTCTATATTACAGAACCGCTCCCCACTCCATGTTCATCAGAATCCCACTATCCACACTTGCCTCCCCCTCCCTTTAATCAGAATACACCTACCCCCTCACTCCCTCCTCCTAATTACAGAATCCCTCCCTCCTTCCTACAACTCCTTATCACAGAACCCTCCCCGTCCCCGCCTCCTCACTTTACAGAACCCATCCCCCCAATACCCCCCCCCGCCAATTTACAATAGTAACCCTCCCCTGCCTCCCCCCTCCTTATACAGAACCCTCCCCTCAGCTCCCCCTCACTTTACAGAACCTACCCCCTCCTTGTACCGAACCCTCGCCCTACCCTCCCCCTCACTTTACATGAACCTCCGCACTCCCTTCCCACCCTCCATCTTATACAGTAACCCATCCCCCGTCACCTCCCCCACAATCCCTATTATAACAGAACCCTCCTCCCCCCCTCCTTTTACAGAACCCACCTACCCCTCCCCTCCTACAGTTAATCCCTCCACTGCCCTTTCATCAGAAACCCTCCCACGCTCCCCCCCTCCCTTTAACAGAACCCCTCCCCTCCTCCTCCTTTACAGAACCACTCCCCATCCTCTTCAACCCTCCGCCTCTATACCCTCCTAAGAACCCTCCCCTCTCTCCCCCCCCATACTACAGGACGCTCCTCACTCTTCCTTCCCCCTCCCTTTCTACAGAGACCTCGATCCCCTCCTCTCACCTCCTGTCCTTACAGAACCCTCGCACATCCCTCAGCTCCTCCCCCTCCCTAATACAAAACCCCTCCCCTCCAACCCCCCTCCCGTAACAAAGAACCCATCCTCCTCCCCCGTCCCTTACAGACCCCTCCCCTCCTCCCCCTCCCTATACAGAACTCCTCGCGCTCCTCCTCCCCTCCCTTAACAAAACCCTCCCCTCCTCCCCCCCTCCTCCCTGATAGATTCCCGGAAAGGAAGAAGACGATTGTCTTCTGTTACAGTGACTTTCAGCCTCCTGACCCACTTAGGCTGCAGTTTACGAATGTACTGCCTTGAAACTAGAGACACCACCACTGATACCAGCCCACGGACCATTGGTGTCTATTCTCTAAACAAGCGCTCCGTCCCTGGTTCGGACAACAGTAGGCGCTTTATTCACCTACCATAGCTGCCCTTACTCTTGGACCAGATTAATCTACAAGCCCCTAGTGTCGGAAGCTCCTGATGCATATTATGTGTGTCGTCTGGTGGGTGTTGGCGCCAGTACCTCCATAGGTGTCGCGTGGCGAGTCATCATCTATGGGTCAGGGCGTGCCCCCTGGAACCCCCTCTGGTCGCAGGCATCAGATGAACCCCCGCACCATCACAACAGCCTCCGAAGCTGATCCCCAAACTCATCCAGGGATGTACCTGGAGGAGAGACAAGAAGAATGAATCAGCAAGAAGAGAGGACAGCATGGGTGATGAGAAGAGAGAGACAAAGCAGAGCGGGGAGAGAGAGAAGTACGAAATGATGAACGAGAGACACCACAGACAGAGAGAGGACAGAGAAGAGAAGGAGACGGAGAAGCAAGAGAGAGAGAGAAGCGAGAGGAGAAGGGTGAGAGAATGGGAGAGAGCGAGAGAGAGAAATCGAGAAGAGAGTAGAGAGACGGAGAGAAGAAGAGAGAACACAAAGAACGGAGAGGGGGTAGAGGGAGAAGGGAAGAGAATGAGATGAGGGGACCAAAGAGAGAGAGAATTTCAAATCATCATGGAAGGTTACCAAGACATTTCTGATCAGAAGAGGCCGTCCTGTTGGGGGAGGAAGCAGGGAGATGTGGGTCGGCAGCGCACTWCATTGCTGCCTGCCAGAAGATGAGGGACAGTGTCTGACAGAMCAACCAACCCGCACATGTCTTCGTATTATTTAATTATTGATTTTCTTATTGATTTCCATGTCTAACACAACCCTTGATTATGGTGCTTACTGATTGGCCTATTTGTGATTATCTCAATGATTTTAAGGATGTTGTTATTGATATTATTCATGAATTATTACATTTCCAAAGTAAACTTTGGCAATATATACATTGTTACATCATGCCAATTAAGCAATTGTAATTTAATTGAGAGAGAGACAGAAATATATATATATATATAGAGAGAGAGAGAGAGAGAGACAAACAGAGGTAGGAACAGAGAGACAGAGGTAGAAACAGAGAGACAGAGACAGAGGTAGAAACAGAGAGACAGAGGTAGAAACAGAGAGACAGAGACAGAGGTAGAAACAGAGAGAGAGACAGAATTGAATCAGTCATTAAAAACAACCAAAATCCATTAGATTACCCAATAACCCAACAAGAACTAAATGAAATGCTCAAATCTATTAAATCAAAGAAGGCTTGTGGTCTAGACAACATCAGAAATGAAATGCTGAAAAACAGCACACCTGAGTTGCAAAATGCTGTGCTTAAATTGTTCAACATGGTTTTAACTTCTGGCTGCTTCCCTGATGTCTGGAACCAGGGGCTCATCTCCCCTATCCACAAAAGTGGAGACAAAT
>NW_019947167.1:39177-44483 GCF_002910315.2 Salvelinus sp. IW2-2015 | reverse complement strand
GAAGCAGAGACAGATCCTTACCAAGTACAGGCTGAGTGACCACCGATTGGCAATAGAAACCGGCAGACATAAAAAGACATGGCTACCCAAAGAGGAGCGTGTATGTGGTCACTGCACGACAGGGGAGATAGAAACAGAGATGCACTTTCTCCTTTACTGTGATAAATATTCCTCACCAAGAGATTCATTATTCACAGAAATGACTACATTTATTCCAAATTTTAACTTATTAAACCCAGAGGAAAAACWAAAAATACTCATGGGCGAAGGAGCAATGGCTCCTCTTGCAGCCAAATATGTATTTGCCTGCCATAGCCTGAGGGACACTGAATAATAACATCTGCATAGTAAGCAGTAACTTACTTATTATGACTGTTATTGTTATTACTGTTATTGTTATTACTATTATTATTGTTGTTTATCATCCCAAATAGTAGTGGTATGGGTGGTAATGGTAATGATAGCAGTTTAATGATGGTGGTGGTGGTAGTGGTGGTAATGATGATAGTAGTTGTAGTACCGATGTAATGGTGAAGATGACCGTTATTTAGTTATAAGTTAGTTATAGTAAATTTTAGAGAGACAGAGACAGAGGTAGAAACAGAGAGACAGAGACAGAGGTAGAAACAGAGAGAGAGAGACAGAGACAGAGAGAGACACACGGGACAAACACCTGCAGGTGACAGCATTCCCTCCCTCATATGCCCCCCGAGGCACAACTACGACAACATAACCAACAAAAACGGGTCACAACTCCTGCAGCTCTGTCGCACGCTAGGTATGTACATAGTCAATGTTAGGCTTCGAGGGGACTCCTATGGTAGGTTCACCTATAGCTCATCTCTTGGCAGTAGTACTGTAGACTACTTTATCACTGACCTCAACCCAGAGCATCTCAGAGCGTTCACAGTCAGTCCACTGACACCCCTATCAGATCACAGTCTACTTGAACAGAGAAATAGTCAATCATGAGGCATCAAAGCCAAAGGAACTGAATAATATTAAGAAATGCTATAGATGGAAGGAATGTAGTGTGGAAACCTACCAAAAAACAATTAGGCAACAACAAATTCAATCCCTTTTAAACAACTTCCTGGACAAAATGTTCCACTGTAATAGTGAAGGTGTAAACTTGGCAGTAGAAAACCTAAACAGTATATTTGACCTCTCAGCTTCCCTATCAAATCTAAATATTTCAAACAGAAAACTGAAGAAAATGGCATCTCTGGCATCTTCCCCAATATTTGGAACCAAGGACAGATCACCCCAATCCACAAAGTGGAGACAAATTTGACCCCAATAACTACCATGGGATATGTGTCAACAGCAACCTTGGGAAAATCCTCACCATTATCATTAACAGCAGACTCGTACATTTCCTCAGTGAAAACAATGTACTGAGCAAATGTCAAATTGGGATTTTACCAAATTACCGTACGACAGACCACGTATTCACCCTACACACCCTAATTGACAAACAAACAAACCGAAACAAAGGCAAAGTCTTCTCATGCTTTGTTGACTTCAAAA
Source organism: Salvelinus sp. IW2-2015 (assembly GCF_002910315.2). NCBI lineage: Eukaryota > Metazoa > Chordata > Actinopteri > Salmoniformes > Salmonidae > Salvelinus > Salvelinus sp. IW2-2015. Next base: position 42,953 of record NW_019947167.1, on the reverse strand, counting down.
AAACTTTTGACTCAATTTGGCATGAGGGTCTGCTATACAAATGAATGGAAAGTGTTGATGGGGGGAAAAACATACGACATTATAAAATCAATGTACACAAACAACAAGTGTGTGGTTAAAATAGGCAAAAAACCCACATTTCTTCCCACAGGGCCGTGTGGTGAGACAGGGATGCAGCCCCACCCTCTTCAACATATATATCAACAAATTGGCGCGGGCACTAGAGCAGTCTGCAGCACCCGGCCTCACCCTACTAGAATCTGATGTCAAATGTCTACTGTTTGTTGATGATCTGGTGCTTCTGTCCCCAACCAAGGAGGGCCTACAGCAGCACCTAGATCTTCTGCACAGGTTCTGCCAGACCTGGGCCCTGACAGACCTGGGCCCTGTCAGACCTGGGCCCTGTCAGACCTGGGCCCTGTCAGACCTGGGCCCTGTCAGACCTGGGCCCTGACAGACCTGGGCCCTGCCAGACCTGGGCCCTGTCAGACCTGGGCCCTGACAGACCTGGGCCCTGGCCCTTCAGACTGGCCCTGTCAGCCTGGCCCTGTCAGACCTGGGCGTCGACCCTGCCTGTCAGACCTGCGGCCCTGTCAGACCTGGGGCCCTGTCAGCAAGACCTGGGCCCTGACAGGCAAATTCTCAGTTAAGACAAAAAATAATTGGTGTTTCCAAAAAGCGCTCCAGTTGCCAGGACAAACAAATACTAAAAATTATAATTCTAGACACCGTTGCCCTGTAGAGCACACAAAAAACGATATATACCTCGGGCTAAACCATCAGCGCCACAGTAACTTCCACAAAAGCGTGTGTTGAAACATCTGAGGAGACAAAGCAAGAAGCGGCCTCTCATGCAATACGAAAAGTAAACAAAATCTTGACATACCAAAATAGATCTACATTACTGAATTTCTGGTAGTATATGTACTCTGCCCTGTATTTTATATACTTACTGTTATATATTGCCCTGTCATTTATATTACTGTTATATATGACTTGCCGTGCTATTATGGACATATATTACTGTTATCATATTACTGTTATATATTACTGCTGACTATATGAACATATATTTTACTGCTGCTATATTACTGTTATATATTACTGGTTGCTATACGACCCTGGTGCTAATAGTAGTGTTATATATAGTTACTGTTAGTATAGTAGTGTCTTATATATTATGTTAGTATCAGTTAGTGTTTATATATTACTGTTACTATTACTTTGTTTATATATTTACTGTTATTATATTACTGTTACCTATTAGTACCGCTGTCTCTGTGTTGCCTATGTGCCAACCAAGGCGGAACAGGATGAGAGACAGATCACCACACAAACACACCTGTCGAGAAGACCACAGAACAGTGTGTGTGTGTGTGTGTGTGTGTGTGTGTGTGTGTGTTGTGTGTGTGTGTGTGTGGTGTGGTGTGCGCTGCCGTGGCTGGCGGTGCGCGTGCGACGTGCCCGTGTCGGCGTGTGCGTGTCGCTGGCGTGTGTGTGTGTGTGTGAGTCTGCGAAGTGTGTGTGTGTGTTTTGCGAGCTGAGCGTCATAGGCTTAGACCGGCACAGACAAACACTGTCCATGTGTCTGTCTAGCTAAGAAGAGGTGTGTGTTAATGGTTATGGCTTGTTAGGGGGGCGAAGGGGACAACCCTGTCAGGACTAAAACAGTAGCGAAACATTTGTGCTGCCAGTCAGGGAGGGGACAGGAGGGGTGTATAACCAGCGAACACTCAGCTCAACCACCCCCACATTCCCCTGGCCTTGGCTGAGAGAACGTTGGGAGAGACAGAGAGAGCGGCAAGGAGGGACAAAACAGGGAGGACAGAGGATACCAGGGATAAACAGCAAGGAGATGAGGGAGTGAAGGAAGGCCAAGGATCAGCAGCGATGAAGGAGAGGAAGGGAGGCGTGACCGTCCAGTAAGAAACACATCTGTTATTAACAATGTATATAAACAAAAGGATAATATTGCATCTCTACGGTTGGGACCAGGAGCGCCTAAATCGAACTTGACGTACAGTCAGAACCTCTTATATCCGGTTTACTCGTTAACCAGTCAGGACTAACCTCTCTGCTGTATATGATTATTCTTCTCGGTTACTGTTACAGGTTCAGACTAACCTCTCTGTTGTAGATGATATCTCTGGTTACTGTTCAACCAGTCGAGAACTAACCCTCTCTGTTGTAATACTATCTCTGGTTTTACTGTTAACAGTCCAGTACTCAACCCCTCTCCTGTTCCGCTACATGACTATTCTCTGGTTTACTGGTTAAACAGTCAGACTAACCTCTCTGTTGTAAACTGGACTATCTCTGGTTTACTGTTAACCAGTCAGACTAAACCTCTCTGTTGTAATGACTATTCCCTGGTTTACTGTTAACAGTCAGACTAACCCTCTCTCTGTTGTAACTGACTATCTCCTGGGTTTTACCTGTTAACAGTTCACGACTAACCCCTCTCTGGTTGTAATGATTATCGTCTGGTTTACTGTTAACAGTCAGACTAACTCTTTCTGTGTAATGATTATCCTGGGTTTTACTGTTTAACAGTCAGACTAACTCTCTCTGTTGTGTAATGTTATTCTCTGGTTTACTTGCTTTAACAGTCAGACTAACCCTCTCGGTTGTAATGACTATTTCCCTCGGGTTTTACTGTTAACAGTCAGACTAACTCCTCTGTTGTATCATGATTATCTCTGGTTTACTGTTAACAGCAGACTAACCCTGCTGTTGGTAATGATTATCTCTGCCGTTTTACTGTTAACAGTCAGACTTAACCCCTCTCTGTTGTAATGATTATCGCGTTTACTGTTAACATGTCACGGACTAACCCCTCTTCTGTTGTAATGATTATCTCTGTTTTTACTGTTAACAGTCAGTACCTCTAACTATCTCTGGTTTCACTGTTGTACAGGTCGATAACTCTTTGTAATGTTCTCTGATTTACTCTGAGACAGCTGAACAGCATACATACAGGACCATATGGGAAAAGTGTTGCCCCTCATGTGGACCCCCTTTGGACCAGAAGAACCTGGCAATCTTCAGTGGTCGTCAATAAGCTGGTAGTGATAGTGAGAAGAGGGCGAAGAAAGGTTTTACCCCCCCCACCAAAAAAAGAAAATAAGACCACGAAGGTAAACGAATTTTTGGGATGGAAGTCAATGAGTGGTCTTAATTTGTCGTCAACAAAAAAAATGTAAATTTCTTATTCTAACGTGTGGCTTATTTGATCAAATAGAAGTTTAGTAATGGTTAGTTAGGTTTTAACGAATGCACTGATATAAGTGGACTTAACGTGGCATTTCGGCAACTTGGGACGGAGGGAGGGAGGGAGGAGGGAGGGAGGGAGGGAGGGAGGGAGGGAGGGAGGGAGGGAGAGGGAGGGTATAGAGCCTGGGGATGTCGTATTGTTGTTAAGGTCTTTATGTTCTCAAATTTGAAAATCTACAAATAAGTATATATTTAATTTTTATTTAACCAGGAAAAGCCCCATTGAGATCCAGAGTCTCTTTTTCAAGGGAGACCTGGCCAAGAAGGCAGCAACAAATCAATACATTACAGAATTATAAAACATAGAACAATACAACATGATCCAGCCCTAAAGCATTTACACTCCTCTGTAAACAGAGCTCCCATCAATACTTCACATTCATTCAGGGGCACTAACAGATCTAGATGTAAGCATGGATTGTAGACTATTCCATGCCTCTGGTGCACAAGAAGAGGAAGACAGTCTTGCCTAATACTGTGAATGTCCTGGGGGACTTTACGTG
>NW_019947167.1:28275-33727 GCF_002910315.2 Salvelinus sp. IW2-2015 | reverse complement strand
ATATTTTGTTTTTATACAGCTAGTAACTTGTGATTGTCACTATATACACATTGTGTTCTGTCAGAAAGATTAGTTCCTAAACCAATTACTGTCCCTTCACTGAGGCCAATGTTACTGAGTCTAGGATAGCAACAATTCATGGTCAACTGAATCCAAAGGCCTTGATAAATACACAAACAGAGCAGCACAATGTTGCTTTTTATTCAAGTGCATTAATGATTTCATATATTTCATATATATATCATATATATATATATAATATAATATATATATAATATATATAATAAAAAAGTGCGTGTGGTGCTTACTTGTTAGAAACAGGCGGTCCTGCAAGGCCTCCAAGCCTGACTAAGCAGTGACTGATGTCACAGGACTCCTGGTCAACCACGGCACTCATCTAGAGAGAAGGACAGATACGGGAGAGAGAGAGAGAGAGAGAGAGAGAAGAGAGAGAGAGAGAGAGAAGAGAGAGAGAGAGAGAGAGAGAGAAGAGAGACGGAGAGACAGACAGACAGACAGACAGACAGACAGACGAGACAGACAGACAGGACGACAGACAGACAGACAGACAGACAGAGAGAAAGAGACAGACAGAGAGACAGACGGGAGACTAAGTCAACATGTTAGCATCGATGTCAACGGGAGACTAAGTCACCATGTTAGCATCGATGTCAACGGGAGACTAATCAACATGTAGCATCGATGTCAATGGGAGACTAAGACAACATGTTAGCATCAATGACAATGGGAGACTAAGTGAACACGTTAGCATCGATGTCAACGGGAGACTAAGTGAACACTTTAGCATCGATGTCAACGGAGGACTAAGTGAACACGCTAGCATCGATGTCAACGGGAGACTAAGTGAACACGTTAGCATCGATGTCAACGGGAGACTAAGTCAACACGTTAGCATCGATGTCAATGGGAGACTAATCAACACGTTGCATCGATGTCAACGGGAGACTAAGTCAACACGTTAGCATCGATGTCAATGGGAGACTAAGTCAACACGTTAGCATCGATGTCAACGGGAGACTAAGACAACACGTTAGCATCGATGTCAACGGGAGACTAAGTCAACACGTTAGCATCGATGTCAACGGGAGACAAGTCAATACGTTAGCATCGATGTCAACGGGAGACTAAGACAACACGTTAGCATCAATGTCAATGGGAGACTAAGTCAACACGTTAGCATCGATGTCAATGGGAGACTAAGTGAACACGTTAGCATCGATGTCAACGGGAGACTAAGTCAACACGTTAGCATCGATGTCAACGGGAGACTAAGTGAACACGTTAGCATCGATGTCAACGGGAGACTAAGTGAACACGTTAGCATTTGGTTAGAATTCAGTCCATGTACCCAGTCGGTGTATGAATGAAAGGATGAATGCTCACTCTGTGTCCAGCGGTAGAGCTGTTCGTAGGACGTCTCCTGTAACACAGCCATCTGTTCCATGATGTCCAGCCTGGATGGGAGACACATTTAACAACTGGAATAACAAAAGGCATAGTACCATTGAGTTTCACATACGGTGCGCATTCGGGCAACTATTCAGACCCCTTGACTTTTTCCACATTTTGTTACGTTACAGATTTATTCTAAAATGGATTAAATAAATAAAAAAAATCCTCAGCAATCTACACACAATACCCAAAATGACAACGCAAAAATTGGTTTCGACATTTTTGCTAATTTATTCAAAAGTAAAAAACAGAAATACCTTATTTACATAAGTATTCAGACCCTTTGTTATGAGACTCAAAATTGAGCTCAGGTGCATCCTGTTTCCATTGATCATCCTTGAGATGTTCTACAACTTGATTGGAGTTCACCTGTGGTAAATTCAATTGATTGGACACGATTCGGAAAGGCACACACCGTTGACAGCGCATGTCAGAGCAAAAACCAAGCCGTGAGGTCGAAGGAATTGTCCGTAGAGCTCCGAGACAGGATTGTGTCAAGGCACAGTACTGGGGAAGGGTACCAAAAAGTTTTTCAGCATTGAAGGTCCCCAAGAACACAGTGGCCTCCATCATTCTTAAATGGAAGAAGTTTGGAACCACCAAGACTCTTCCTAGAACTGGCCGCCTGGTCAAACTGAGCAATCGGGTGAGAAGGACCTTGGTCAGGGAGGTGACCAAGAACCTGATGCTCACTGACAGAGCTCCAGTGTTCCTCTGTGGAGATGGGAGAACCTTCCAGAAGGACAACCATCTCTGCAGCACTCCACCAAATCAGGCCTTCAAGGTAGAGTGGCCAGACAGAAGCCACTCCTCAGTTAAAGGCACATGACACACCACTTGGAGTTTGCCAAAAGGCACCTAAAGACTCTCAGACCATGAGAAACAAGATTCTCTGGTCTGATGAAACCAATATTGAACTCTTTGACCTGAATGCCAAGTGTCACGTCTGGAGGAAACCTGCCACCATCCCTACGGTGAAGCATGGTGGTGGCAGCATCATGCTGTGGGGATGTTTTTCAGCAGCAGGGGCAGGGAGACTAGTCAGGAGGCAGAGATGCAAAGATGAACGGAGCAAGTACAGAGAGATCCTTGATGAAAACCTGTTCCAGAGCGCACAGAACCTCAGACTGGGGGGGAAGGTTCACCTTCCAACAGGACAACGACCCTAAGCACACAACCAAGACAACGCAGGAGTGGCTTTGGGACAAGTCTCTGAATGTCCTTGAGTAGCCCAGCCAGAGCCCGGACTTGAACCCGATCGAACATCTCTGGAGAGACCTGAAAATAGCTGTGCAGCGACGCTCCCCATCCAACCTGACAGAGCTTGAGAGGATCAGCAGAGAAGAATGGGAGAAACTCCCCAAATACAGGTGTGCCAAGCTTGTAGCGTCATACCCAAGAAGACTCGATGTTGTAATCGCTGCTAAAGGTGCTTCAACAAAGTACTGAGTAAAGAGTCTGAATACTTACGTAAATATGATATTTCAGTTATCAAATGATCAAACATTTCTAAAAACCTGTTTTTGCTTTGTCATTATGGGATGGTGTGCGTAGACTGAGGTATAAAAAAACAACAATTGAATCAATTTTATAATTGGGCTGTAATGTAATAAAATGTGGAAAAAAGTCAAGGGGTCTGAATACTTTCTGAAGGCACTGTAAATACAGTTTGTCTCACCCTGCAGTCTGCTGGTTGGTCCTCAGGAGAATCCTGACGTCTTCATGGATGTTCTTCACTCTGCTCAGAGCCTTGAAGAAGCCCTCCGTGACGGGCGCGTCTCTTGCCCCTCGTAGTGTGTCCATCTCTTCAGAGGACAGCTGGAACTTAGACAGGAAGGCCTGAGCAACCTGGGATCGCACCTCCAGACGATGACTGTGAGGAGATAACAACAATTTTAGACTTAGTAAAAGAGGGTGTGTGTGTGCAAGGCTTTAGTTTCAGCCCAGCCTTAACACATCTGGTTCCAATGGGCTAATCAGGGGGGGGGGGCCTTGATGATCACAGTTGATTAGTTCTGTCTGGACAAAAGCCTGCACACACTCTGGAATCACGGAAACAAAGAAAGAAAGAGAAGGAGTCAGTGTGACCAAGGAGGTGTAATGTTTCAAACTAACACTAGGTGGCAGTCACGCTCCTTTAATAGCAGCACAACCTTTGACACTGGCTGAATTACAGTCGCTGGAGGTGAAACAGTGACTCAGACGGAGCACAACATTCAGGACAAAAGAAAGGAATAATGGGGGTAGAGAAAGAGCAACACGATACAGAGAACCACGTTTCTGGCCAAGTCTGGGCAACTATCAGCAACGACAAAAAGAGCAGGTCCATCCCCTTTACCAGACTGCGTTTCAATGGATCCCTAGTGCACTACTTTCGACCAGAGAACATAGGGTTCTGGTCAAAAGTAGTGCACTATGTAGGGAATGGGGTGCCATTTGGGACACGAGGTATCCCTGTGGCTTCCTCTATCCCGTTCCCTCTCTCGTTCTTCCGCTATCCCGTTCCCTCTCTCCTTCTTCCTCTATCCCGTTCCCTCTCTCGTTCTTCCGCTATCCCGTTCCCTCTCTCGTTATTCCTCTATCCCGTTCCCTCTCTCGTTCTTCCGCTATCCCGTTCCCTCTCTCGCTCTTCCTCTATCCCGTTCCCTCTCTCGTTCTTCCGTCTTTCGCTATCCGTTCCTCTCTCGTTCTCCGCTCATCTCCACCGTTCCTCTCTCGTGTCTACGCTATAGCGTTCTCTCTCGTCGTTCTTCCTCTACCCGTTCCCTCTTCTCGTTCTTGCCGCTATCCCCCGTCTCTCTGTTCTTCTTCCTCCTTCCGTTCGCTCGTTCTCTCTTTTCTTCCTCTATCCTTCCCTCTCTCTTTTCCTCTATCCGTTCCTCTTCCTTCTTCTCTATCCGTTCCCTCCTCTCCTTCTTCCTCTATCCCGTTCCAAGTTCTCCTTTTCACCCTTTTCCGTTCCTCCTCTCGTCTTTTTCCGCTATCTCTTCCCTCTTCGTTCTTAGGCCCTATCCCGTCCCTCTCTCGTTCTTCCGTCTATCCCGTTCCCCTCTCTCGTTCTTCCTCTATCCGTTCCTCTCTCGTTCTTCTCCTATCCCGTTCCCTTCTCGTTTTCCTTATCCCGTTCCCTCTCTCGTTCTTCCTTCTATCCCGTTCCCTCCTTTTCTCTCACTCGCATGACGCTCGCTCTACCAAATCCTAATCACACTTAGGTTCAGGCCAAGCGTGGACGTAAGTTATCACGAGAAATTTTTCCTTGTGATTGTGTCTGCTCCTTTTCCCTTATAGCGTTTCCAACCAAAAAAATTTCTCTGGTCCCTGTTGTCTTCAAGGAACGATAGTTTAGTTATTCAACTATGGTATTGTAACCTTTATTAACTTTATTAACTAGGCATCATAAGAACAAATTCTTATTTTAAAAATGAGGACCGCACGGGGACACATGGGTTATCCTGCTTCTTCGGGCAGACGACAAGATTTGTACTTTGTCAGTCGGGGATTTGAACGGAGCAACCTTTCGGTTACTGGTTCCAACGGCTCTAACCTAGGCTCCTCTTCACACTGATTTGTTATATCTGAAAAATAAAACCCGTATGCCTATAGTAGTCACAAATGTTGAATATTCCACAAGCTATTTAATATTAACATATTGTGAGGGGTTTTCGCCCAAAGAACTAGGAATATGATGTATATCCTGCAGGCAGAGTAGTTAAGGGGAATACTTCCCCAGATGATTGCATTTTGAATTCAGGAGTGAAAAGCTACTGGAACCATATCTATGGACCAATATCTAAGGTCAACAATCTCTCTATAAAATGAATCTGGGTCTAGTATTCTTATATTGGTTACATCATCTGGGTCTAATATCGCTATAGTGAAAAAAAAAGATACGCGAATAAGTAATAAACGATCACATCTGTGGTCTATAAATTTTCGCGGTAAACCTCTACATAATAACATATCTATGTCTAGTATGCCT
>NW_019947167.1:13077-20886 GCF_002910315.2 Salvelinus sp. IW2-2015 | reverse complement strand
CACTCTCTCCATCCCTCTACCTCCCTCCTCCCATCCTCCCCCCAACTCTTCTCCATCCTCTTACCTCCCCCTCCCATCCTCCCCCAACTTCTCCATCCTCTCACCTCCCTCATTCCATTCCTACCCCCACTTCTCTCCACCTCTACCTTCCCTCCTCCCATCCTCCCCCCACTCTCTCCATCCTCTACCTCCCTCCTCCCATCCTCCCCCACTCTCTCCCCCTCTACCTCCCTCCTCCCATCCCTCCCCCCACTCTCTCCATCCTCTACCCCCCTCCTCCCATCCTCCCCCCACTTCTCTTCCATCCTCTACCTCCTCCTCCCATCCTAACCCCCACTCTCTCCATCCTCTACCTCACTCCTCCCATTCCTCCCCCCACCTCTCTCCAAATCCTCTACCTCCTCCTTCCCATCCTACCCCCACTCGCTTCCATCCTTCTACCTCCCTCCTCCCATTCTCCCCCCACTCTCTCCATCTCTACCTTCCTCCTCCCATCCTCCCATCCCTCCCCCACTCTCTCCATCCTCTTACCCTCACTCCTCCCATCCTACCCCACTCTCTCCATCCTCTACCTCCCTCCTCCCCCTCATCCCCCATTCTCTCCATCCTCTACCTCCCCCTCCTCCCAATCTCCCCCCTCTCTCCATCTCTACCTCCCCTCCTCCCCCATCATCCCCCATTCTCTCCATCCTCTACCTCCCTCCTCCCATCCTCCCCCACTCTCTCCATTCTTCTACCTCCCTCTTCCCCATCCCTCCACTATCCCATCCTCTACCTCCTCCCATTCCTCTCCCCCACTCTCTCCTTCCTCTACCTCCTCCTCCCATCTCCCCACTCTACCTCCTCCTCCATCCTTCCCCCTCTCTTCATCCTCTACTCCCATCCTCCCCCACTCTTCCATCCTCTACCTCCCTCCTCCCATTCCTCCCCCACTCTCTCCCTCCTCTACCCCTCCTTTCCCATTCTCCCCCACTCCTCTCCATCCTCTAACCTCTCACCATCCCACTACCTCCCCCTCCCATCCTCCCCCTCTCTCTCCCTCCTCTACCTGCCTCCCTCCCCACTCTCTCCCTCCTCTACCTCCCTCCTCCCCCCTTTCTCCTTTCCTCTACCCTCCCTTTCCTCCCACCTCCCCCTCTCTCCCTCCTTACCTCCCGCCTCATATCCTCCCCAGTCTCTCCCTCCTCTACCTCCCGCCTTTCATATCCTCCCCCAGTCTCTCCCTTCCCGCCTCTATCCTCCCCCCACTCTTTCCTCTTCTACCTCGCCACTCTCTCCCTTCTGCGAACAGAACCACAGAGAGGGTCAGCCATTGTGCATGGCTGTCGGCTGCTCAGCGGTAAGCCGAAATTGCATTTTTCGATGGGGACTGGATAACTTAAATTTTGGATTTACTGGAATGCAGAGGAGTTTGCTAAAACAAGCGAGGAGAGGATTGGGGAAGATTGGGCAAAGAAGGAGGAGAGGGAGGTGGGCTTGTGGGGTGTGTGGGTGTATGTGTGTTATGGTGTTGTGTGGTGTGTGTGTGTGTGTGTGTGTGTGTGTGTGTGTGTGATGTGTTTGTTGTGTGTTGTGTGTGTGTGTGAATGTGATGAGTGTGTTGTGTGCGTGTGTGTGTGTGTGTGTGTGTGTGTGTGTGTGTGTGTGTGTGTGTGTGTGGAATTGTGAATTAAGAGTTGTGTGTGTGTGCGTGTGTGTGTGAATGTGAATGTGAATATGAGTGTGTGTGTGGCGTGTGTGCTGTGTGCGTTGTGTGCGTGTGTGTGTGTGTGTGTGTGTGTGTGTGTGTTGTGTGTGTGTTTGTGTGGTGTGTTGTGTGTTGTGTGGTGTGTGTGTGTGAATGGTGTGTGAATGTGTGTGTTGAATGTTGTGTTGTGAATGTGTGTGTTGTGTGTAATGTTGGGTGTGTGAATGCTGTGTGTTGGAATGTGTTGTGTGTGAATGTGTGTGTGTGATGATGTTGTGTGTTGAATGTGTGTGTGTGTGTGTGTGTGGTGCTGGAATGTGTGTGTGTGTGAGTGTGTGTGTGGGGAGCGAAGGAGCCAACACAGTAACAGTAAATAGAAAACAAAAATCCAATACTTTGCTTTACATGACATAGTACAGCCATATGTCCCCATCTCGAGTGTTCAGCGCTCAACCATAATCCTTTGTAAACATTCCGAATCAACCTAACACCCGTTAAATTTGGGGGTAATCTCACACAATGCCACGGTAACAAGCGTGGCGATAAGCGAAACTATGTTCAGCGTTTTTTTTTACAATCATTTAAACGTTTAACCTCTAAACGAGCCTTCTACGGAGAGAGTGGGGGGAGGATGGGAGGAGTGAGGTAGAGGATGGAAAGAGTGGGGGGAGGATGGGAGGAGGGAGGTAGAGGATGGAGAGAGTGGGGGGTGAGGCCTGATGTTGTTACTGTCTGGAACACCTGTTCAGTGTCCAGGGTTCACAACACCCCTATAGCCTTGAAATGTGTCCCAAATGGCACCCTATTCACTACATAATGCACTACTTTTAAGCAGGTTCAATAGGGACACACTTCAAGGTTAGTATAGCTGCCTCACACACTGGCATTACTGTACAAACTGATCTAGGAGGGAGAGAGGGACAGGCGGAGGGAGGAGAAGTGGGAAAGAGGTAGAGGAGGGTGTGTTGTGTGTGTGTGTGTGTGTGTGTACAGAGAGAGGAGGAATTTATTTACACTGCTTTATTTAACACAGCAGGATGCACACACACACACACACACACACACACAGACACACACACACACACACACACACACACACACACACCAACATATCTGTCTACATTACCAGGCCATCATAAGAGATTAGAGACTGGAGATATAAAGGCTTTAATAGCACCCCTAGTGGCCGGTTTCCACATCATCGCCCGACGTCTTCAGACATTAATGGACGTCGAATGCTGACTTGTTTCATTGGTGACCTTGCTGAGCACACAGCGACAAACACAGCAACTTAGTTGGTAGGCCTATTCCATTTTAGGGCACACAAGGTTAGCACAGAGAATCCTCATGTCTCTTTCAATGTGGATTTCAAATGGCCATTGTGCTTTGAGGTAGTCCTGTGTGTGTGTGTGTGTGTGTGTGTGTGTGTGTTTGTGTGTGTGTGTGTCAGCGTTGGGGTCAATTCGATTTAAATTACAGTCAATTCAGGAAGAACAATGAAATTCCAACTCCAATTCCATTATCTTCCAATGCTTTTCAATAAGAACATTGTTACATTGGAATTTGGTTTACTTTCTGAATAGACTGGAATTTAAATGGAATTGACCCAAACCCTGGTGTCTGTGTGTGTCTGTGTGTGTCTCTGTGTGTGTGTGTGTGTGTGTGTGTGTGTTTATGTATGTGTTCATGTAATGGCATAAAGAACAATAATTATTTAGAAAATGATTAATCCACCTCCTCAATGTGGATATGTAGTAGGATAGCAACATTAATGACAACAGTAGCCCATTCAAAATAAAATGATATGCGACAATAGCTCCTAAAAAAAATGCGAAAGAATCTCGCAAAAGCTTAGTTACGCAAGTGATTTTTAAACAGACTTAAGAATACGAAGCTGAAAAGTCATTGACTTTTTATCACCAAACAACAGTACGTTGTCTGGCAAAATTTAAACGAAATAATAGAAAATACTGTAACTGAATTATATTGATAGTGTTTGGCCTTTCAAAGGCAGATCACCATTGGTTTCCTTCGAGGCAATTCAAAGGTGGCATCATATCAAAGCGTTCAGGAGTACAATGAGAGAGAAGAAGAGAGAGAGAGAGAGAGAGAGAGAGAGAGTAAGCTGTGGCGTTCCATGAAAGGGAATGAGCGCAAACATCCTTTTGTCTCTCTTTTCTTTACCTCCTTCTCTTTCCTCCCCCCCTCGCTTTTCCTGCCACAAGAAAGGACTGGGAAGGAAGAAGGAGAAACGGCGAGCAGCTTGACGAGCGGTCCTTTATAATGACAGATTCTCTTCAGACAGAATATCACACTCTCCCTCTCTCCCCCCTCTCGCTAATTCTCCCCCTCTCCCCCTTCCCCTCTCCCTCTCCCCCTCTCGCTATCTCCCCCTCTCCCCCGTCTCCCTCTCTCTCTCTCCTCTCTCTCTCTCTCTCTCTCTCTCTCTCTCTCTCCTCTCTCTCTCTCTCTCTCTCTCTCTCGTTCTCTTCTCTCTCTCTCTCTCTCTCTCTCTCTCTCTCTCTCTCTCTCTCTCTCTCTCTCTCTCTCTCTCTTGCTCCTCCCTCTCTCCTCTCTCTCTCTCTCTCTCTCCCTCTCTCCCCAGGCTGGTCAGACAGACAGATCAAAGGAAAGGAGAAGACATTTCCATGGGTCAGTTTCAGGGTTTCAACACCTCAGGCCCTGTTTATACTGTGTTGTCTTCACACCGAGGAAAGCTCTTCATCATCATCATCTTCACTATCTCTGTTATTGGGAGGGGTTAAATGAGGAAGACACATTTGGTTGATTGCATTGTGCAAACTGACTAGTATCCCCTTTCCTTTCCCCTGTTATGAACTGATAAAGATTGTAGTCGTACTGGTTTAATAACACACAATGACACAATTCGCTAACATCATTTGGATGTAGTGCTACTCAACAGCATATTGCAGATAACCATGGATGGCTAACCAACTGAGATACAATAAAGAAATGAAATCTGAGATGCAGCTGGCATTTTTCCCCAACACTGCGGGACTGGTGTGTGCGTGTTGTTCCAATCTGGGCCTGATAAACATCATCATTACCTCACACATATGGTCCTTGGCTGATCAAAAATGGCCCTGAATCAGCACTGGTGCCTATCTCTGGAGAGAGGTTCAGCAGAGCAAGTATTGTGTTGAACACACACACACACACACACACACACACACACACCACACACACACACACACAACAACACACACACACACACACACACACACACAAAAAGAAACCAGCCCCGTCGCGGACCAGGATGTCTTGCTCCCAGACAGGCTAAAAAACTTTTTTGCCCGCTTTGAGGACAATACAGTGCCACTGACACGGCCCCCTACCAAACCTGCGGGCTCTCCTTCACTGCAGCGAGGTGAGTAAAACATTTAAACGTGTTAACCCTCGCAAGGCTGCAGGCCCAGACGGCATTCCAGCCGCGTCCTCAGAGCATGCGCAGACCAGCCTGGCTGGTGTGTACGGACATATTCAATCAATCCTATCCCCAGTCTGCTGTTCCCACATGCTTTCAAGAGGGCACCATTGTTCCTGTTCCCAAGAAAGCTAAGGTAACTGAGCTAAACGGACTACGCCCCGTAGCACTCACTTCCGTCATCATGAAGTGCTCTTGAGAGACTAGTCAAGACCATATCACCTCCACCCTACCGGACACCCTAGACCCACTCCAATTTGCTTACCGACCAATAGGTCCACAGACGACGCAAATCGCAACCACACTGCACACTAGCCCTAACCCATCTGACAAGAGGAATACCCATGCGAGAATTCTGTTCATCGATACAGCTCAGCATTTAACACCATAGTACCCTCCAAACTCGTCATCAAGCTCGAGACCCTGGTCTCGACCCCGCCACTGTGCAACTGCGGACTTCCTGACGGGGCCGCCCCAGGTGGTGAGGGTAGGTAACAAACTCCACCCCGCTGATCCCTCAACACTGGGGCCCCACAAGGGTGCGTTTCGAGCCCTCTCCTGTACTCCCTTTTCACCCACGACTTGCGTGGCCATGCACGCCTCCAACTCAATCATCAAGTTTGCGGATGGACACTACAGTGGTAGGCTTGATTACCAAACAACGCGAGACGGCCTACAGGGAGAGGTGAGGGCCCTCGGAGTGTGGTGTCAGGAAAATAACCTCACACTCAACGTCAACAAAACAAAAGGAGATGATTGTGGACTTCAGGAAAACAGCAGAGAGCACCCCCTATCCACATCGACGGCGTTCAGTAGTGGGAGAAGGTGGAAAGTTTTAAGTTCCTCGGGTACACATCACGGGACAAACTGAATTGGTCCACCCACACACGACAGCGTTGTGAAGAAGGCGCAGCCAGCGCCTCTTCAACCTCAGGAGGCTGAAGAAATTCGGCTTGTCACCAAAAGCCACTCACAAACTTCTACAGATGCACAATCGAGAGCATCCTGTCGGCTGTATCACCCGCCTGGTACGGCAACTGCTCCGGCCACAACCGTAAGGCTCTCCAGAGGGTAGTGGAGGTCTGCAGAACGCACCACCGGGGCAAACTTACCTGCCCTCCAGCGACACCTACACCACCCGATGTCACAGGAAGGCCATAAAGATCATCAAGGACAACAACCACCCAAGCCACTGCCTGTTCACCCTCGCTATCATCCAGAAGGCGAGCGTCAGTACAGGTGCATCAAAGCAGGGACCGAGAGACTGAAAACAGCTTCTATCTCAAGGCCATCAGACTGTTAAACAGCCACCACTAACATTTGGCGGCCGCTGCCAACATACTGACTCAACTCCAGCCACTTTAAAAATGGAATTGATGGAAATTATGTAAAAATGTACCACTAGCCACTTTAAAACATGCCACTTAATATAATGTTTACACTACCCTACATTACCCATTCTCATATGTATATACTGTACTCTATATCATCTACTGCATCTTGCCATGCTTTATGTAAGTACATGCTAAACCACTAGCCACTTTAAACTATGCCACTTTATGATTTACATACCCTACAGTACTCATCTCATATGTATATTACCGGACTCCTATACCCATCTTTACTGCATTCTTGTGCCATGCGCGTTCGTTATCACCACTCATTCAAATATCTGCTTTATGTTACATATTTCTTTATCCCTTTACACTTGTGTGTGTGTATAAGGTAGTAGTTGTGGAATTTGTTAGGTTAGATTACTGTTGGTTATTACTGCATTGTCGGAACTAGAAGCACAAGCATTGTCTGCTACACTCGCATTAAACATCTGCTAACAATGTGGTATGTGTACTAATAAAATTGATTTGATTTGGAATGATATGAAACACACACACACACACACACCACACGTAAGGCCACACGCCACACACACACACACCAACACACACACACACACACCACAAATGACCATCCTACCTGGCCTCTTTACACCTACAAGGACACACAACACAAACAAACCAGAACCTGGGGACACAGTCCAAGCCTTACAAGTGAATGAACTTGAACAACCTTTTTACCTCGATCACAAACCCAAACCACAAAAAAAAACACTTAAACCACTAAAATCTTACCCAGCGCTCCCTTTGGCACAGATATCGCTGGATATACTCTTACCTCAGGACTATATGACTGACTGGYTGTAATGTTYAAAGTCTGAGTGTCAGGGTTTTGATGGTAATCCACAGACTGTGGTCAGAGTCAGTGGAGCACAGAGAACAGGGGCTTCGTTCCAAACGGCACCCTATTCCCTRCCGTATATAGTACAATASTATGGACCAGGGCCCATAGAGCTCTGGTCAAAATTAGTGCACTATGTAGGGAATAGGGTGCCATTTGGGATGCACATTTACTGYGATWGAGAAGAGACAGTGAAGCACGGCCTTACAGCAGACTATAAGCCACAGAGCTGATGTGATGTCCAATCCATTCTGACGCTCAGTCACTCAGAGCAGGGCTGTCTGTCTGGCTGTCTGTCTGTCTGTCTGGCTGTCTGGCTGTCTGTGGAGCGATGTTCAGCGCCTCTTTTTAGTAAAGCTCCATTGAAATGTCTGTCTGAGCCCAAGGGACTTTTGAAACTAAGCTTTCTGAGCTCCTCTCTGTTTCTCTCTCTCTCTCTCTC
>NW_019947167.1:0-5831 GCF_002910315.2 Salvelinus sp. IW2-2015 | reverse complement strand
TTTTTCCATCTAGTAACTGCAAAAATCAGAAACACTTCTGTGCCAAAAAATGACGCAGAAACAATGTATCCATGCTTTTGTTCATGTTCTAGGTTAGACTACTGCAAAGCTCTACATTCCGGCTACGGATAAAAGCCCTAAATAAACTTCAGTTAGTGCTAAACACGCTGCTAGAATCTTGACAAAAAACCAAAAAATGTGATCATATTACTCCAGTGCTACCCCTTTCTCTATACTGGTTCCTGTTAAGGCAAGGGCTGATTCAAGGTTTTACTGCAACCTACAAAGCATTAGCATGGGCTTGCTCCTACCTATCTTTCCGATTTTGGTCCTGCCGTACATACCTACACGTACGCTGCCGCGTCACAAGACGCAGGCCTCCTTACTGTCCCTAGAATTTCTAAGCAAACAGCTGGAGCAGGGCATTCTCTTTATAGAGACTCCATTTTTATGGAATGGTCCTGCCTACCCATGTGGAGAGACGTAGCCTCGGTCTCAACCTTTAAGTCTTTCTTGAAGACTCATCTCTTCAGTAGGTCCTATGATTGAGTGTAGTCTGGCCAGGAGGTGAAGGTGAAACGGAAAGGCACTGGAGCAAACGAACCGCACTTGCTGTCTCTGGCGCGGTTCCCCTCTCTCCCACTGCGATTCTCGCGCCTCTAACCCTATTACACGGGGCTGAGTCACTGGCTTACTGTGCTCTTCCATGCCGTCCCTAGGAGGGGTGCGTCACTTGAGTGGGTTGAGTCACTGACGTGATCTTCCTGTCTTCCTGCAACAAAGAGCCCTTTAAAAAGGAGGATATCTCCTTGATTTCCCAAGCTTGACATCATGAAAAGCGTCATTCACACACAGACAGACAGACAGTACCCACCTTCCTTTCCAAATCGTGTGAGAATGAGAGAAGAAAGGATGAGAGAAGAAGATGAGGGAAGCAGAGAGGGTGAGAGAAGAAAGGATGAGAGAAGAAGATGAGGGAAGAAGAGAGGGTGAGAGAAGAAGATGAGGGAAGAAGAGAGGGTGATAGAAGAAGAGAGGATGAGAGAAGAAGATGAGGGAAGAAGAGAGAGGATGAAAGAAGAAGAGAGAATGAGAGAAGAAGATGAGGGAAGAAGAGAGGGTGAGAGAAGAAGAGAGGATAAGAGAAGAAGAGAGGATAAGAGAAGAAGAGAGGATGAGAGAAGAAGAGATGAGAGAAGAAGATCAGGGAAGAAGAGAGGATGAGAGAAGGAGAGAGAAGAAGAGAGGAAGCCTCCGGTGGTGCAAAGCTAAATCACTGTGAGTGAAAGTGACACAGTCTTTATGTCTGAAGCGAGGCGCCACCACTTTGACCGACCTCCGTCACGTACTACAGTGAGTATCTTCAGGCAGGTTTGACGGTGGTGGTTTTACACAAGGCCTACTGTGAAGGAAACTCACGTGGCTCTGAAGTCATTCAACACTGTTCACACAACATTATTCTTCATTATTCTAATTTATATACCAGATTATATACCTGGTTCTTATTNTATAAAACCTGGATTACGGATGTGATGTATTGGCCAATGAGAGGCTTTGAAGCCACCGGTCGACCATATTGGCGCTCCCTAGAAAGAAGCAGTCTTCCATAGGAATGAATGAAAGCTGTTGCGCAGCAACTCACTGCCTTCTTGAAGACAAACAATATATACGAAACGCTTCAGTCTGGTTTTAGACCCCATCATAGCACTGAGACTGCACTTGTGAAGGTGGTAAATGACCTTTTAATGCGTCAGACCGAGGCTCTGCATCTGTCCTCGTGCTCCTAGACCTTAGTGCTGCATTTGATACCATCGATCACCACATCCTTTTGGAGAGATTGGAAACCCAAAATGGTCTACACGGACAAGTTCTGGCCAGGTTTAGATATTATCTGTCGGAAAGATATCAGTTTGTCTCTGTGGATGGTTTGTCCTCTGACAAATCAACTGTAAATGTTGGTGTTCCTCAAGGCTCTGTTTTAGGACCACTATTGTTTTCACTATATATTTTACCTCTTGGTGATGGCATTCGGGAAAATAATGTTAACTTTCACTGCTATGCGGATGACACACAGCTGTACATTTCAATGAAACATGGTGAAGCCCCAAAATTGCCCTCMCTRGAAGCCTTTGTTTCAGACATAAGGAAGTGGATGGCTGCAAATGTTCTACCTTTAAACTCGGACAAAACAGAGATAATTGTTCTAGGTCCCAAGAAAGAAAGAGATCTTCTGTTGAATCTGACAATTAATCTTGATGGTTGTACTCTTGTAATCTTGATGGTCGTTTCAAATAAAACTGTGAACCATCTCGGCGTTACTCTGGACCCTGATCACTCTTTTGACGAACATATCAAGACTGTTTCAAGAACAGYTTTTTTCCATCTACGTAACATTGCAAAAATCAGAAACTTTCTGTCCAAAAATGACGCAGAAAAATGTATCCATGCTTTTGTCATGTTCTAGGTTAGACTACTGCAAAGCTCTACATTCCGGCTACCGGATAAAGCCCTAAATAAACTTCAGTTAGTGCTAAACACGGCTGCTAGAATCTTGACAAGAACCAAAAAATGTGATCATATTACTCCAGTGCTACCCTCTCTATACTGGCTTCCTGTTAAGGCAAGGGCTGATTTCAAGGTTTTACTGCTAACCTACAAAGCATTACATGGGCTTGCTCCTACCTATCTTTCCGATTTGGTCCTGCCGTACATACCTACACGTACGCTGCGGTCACAAGACGCAGGCCTCCTTACTGTCCCTAGAATTTCTAAGCAAACAGCTGGAGGCAGGGCATTCTCTTATAGAGCTCCATTTTTATGGAATGGTCTGCCTACCCATGTGAGAGACGTAGCCTCGGTCTCAACCTTTAAGTCTTTCTTGAAGACTCATCTCTTCAGTAGGTCCTATGATTGAGTGTAGTCTGGCCCAGGAGTGTGAAGGTGAACGGAAAGGCACTGGAGCAACGAACCGCACTTGCTGTCTCTGGCCGGTTCCCCTCTCTCCACTGCGATTCTCTGCGCCTCTAACCCTATTACAGGGGCTGAGTCACTGGCTTACTGGTGCTCTTCCATGCCGTCCCTAGGAGGGGTGCGTCACTTGAGTGGGTTGAGTCACTGACGTGATCTTCCTGTCTTCCATGCAACGAAAGAAGCCCTTTAAAAAGGAGGATATCTCCTTGGATTTCCCAAGCTTGACATCATGAAAAGCGTCATTCACACACAGACAGACAGACAGTACCCACCTTCCTTTCCAAATCGTGTGAGAATGAGAGAAAGAAAGGATGAGAGAAGAAGATGAGGGAGAAGAGAGGGTGAGAGAAAGAAGGATGAGAGAAGAAGATGAGAAAAGAGAGTGAGAGAAGAGATAGAGGGAAGAAAGAGGGTGATAGAAGAAGAGAGAAGAGAGAGAAGAGAGAAAGATGAGGGAAGAAGAGGAGAGGATGAAAGAAAGAAGAGAGAATGAGAGAAGAAGATGAGGGAAGAAGAGAGGGTGAGAGAAGAAAGAGAGAGAATAGAGAAGAAGAGAGATAAGAGAAGAAGAGAGGATGAGAGAAGAAGAGAGAAGAAGATGAAGAAGAGAGAGAGAAGAAGGAGAAGAAGAGAGGAAGCCTCCGGTGGTGCCAAGCTGAATCACTGTGAGTGAAAGTGACACAGTCTTTATGTCTGAAGCGAGCCGCCACCACTTCGACGACCTCCGTCACGACTAATCAGTGAGTATCTTCAGGCAGGTTTGACGGTGGTGGTTTTACACAAGGCTACTGTGAAGGAAAAATAAGAAAAAAAAAAAAAAAAAACTCTCAACACTAGACCGTTTTAAAACCGTCCAACCTACTCATACGAGCCCTACACCACCAGACACCCAACGCAAACCACGCAGCTCCAAACAAAAGACTATGCGCGATGATGCATTATCACGTGCACACACTAACATTACCTTGACCAGTATACGCATGGTCAATCACAAGCCATCGTCACAGTCAATGACACAGCAACCTCCTACAGCACCAACTGGGCAACTTTCTACACCGGCACAACAGGCACGTGCGCTGAGTCAGTTCCAACCACGTGTTCATCACACATCATCAACTATTCCTCTAATATTTAATGTACCCGGCAGATACCTTGGGTTCTTTTCATTACTTACTAGTTTGTAGTTTGTTCACATAGATAATTTCTAATAGAATCTACATACTACTGACAATTGACATTGTTACTGGTCCTTTCAGCTTCGCTTACGTGTATGTCACATAGATCAGTTCTAAATAGATCTCACTCACTGTACATTGCAATTGCTTTAGCTGTATGTATATTTTAATATACCGATGTACTGTTCACATATAGATCATTGTCTAAAATAGATGCTACATACTGTTATGCATTGTTAACTGCTATTTTAATAGATATACATACCGGAGAATATTTGATTTCTGGGGACATACTAATATAGATCTTTACTGCATGTATATTCGATTCAGTAGTAATAATAGTTTGTAGGTGTATTCAAAGTACTATAGTAGGGCATATTGGTCCCAGAGCTGGAGTGGGGGTGTGCGGAGAGGGTCCAAAGGCACCTGGTTATGTCACAGAGCCGGGAGTGTGTGAGGTGTGCCGGAGTTCAAAGACCCTCTGGTTCCAGCAGAGCCCGGAGTGGGGCGTGCGGAGACCGAAATGTAGAGGGTACATATTAAAGGGCGTTCAGGCCTTAGGATGTTACAGACGCCTCTTGTGAGTGGTCGCTGTGGGTGCGGCAGTTCAAAGACCAGCACGTGGGAGTTGCACTGGAGAGCCTGGCGCCATACCGAATATTTGGCGAGTCCCAAGACCCTTGGTGTTCACAGAGCCTGGGCGATGCGGAGTGAGAGCACGTGCGTGGAGTCTTCCAAGCCCTTGTGTGGTTGTCACCAGCAGGGCCTGGGATGTGATAGTAAGGGTGAGCTGCCTCGTGACCAGAGCTGCGTAGCGACGTCAAGACCTTCCGCGGTGTCCACCCACGAGCCTGGGGGACACATGGAAAGAGTGTACGCGCTGTTGCCAAGAAGTCCAAAGAACTGGCGTTCGGCTGTCACCCAGAGCCCATGGGTGTCGGTGATGTGGCCTCGGAGTGCGGTAGTCAAGCCTTAGGTATGTCACAGGCCTGGTTGCTGGATTGGCTTTGCCTAAGTGCTCGCAGGTGGGTGGGGGCAGACGTCCAAGGACCTTGTGTCACGAGTCCTGCATATGATTGTTGTGCAGAGTGCAAGGACCTTTTGGTGTCAACCAGGCCTGTGTAAAGTAGTCAGTGTGCTGGCTAGTGCCAGGAGTCAGAGCCTTGTTGGTCACGGGCTTCCTGAGGCAAGGGTTAAGAACCAGGACGAGAAGGCTCGTGGGCTGCGGAGTCGATCCAGAGGGCCTTGCCTTGTTGTCACAGAGCCTGGAGTGTGGAGCAGTCAAACTGGTGGTTTCTGCACAGAAGCCTGGAGTGTGGGTGCGGAGAGTCGAAAGGCCGCAGTTACTCTGGGTTTGCGACCAGAGGGCCTGGTTCCTATCCGTTTGTGGGTGAGGCGTGGCAGGTCCAAGACTTGGTGTCACAGGCTGCGCTGTGTTTACGGAGGATCCCGAAGCTGGTCTCACCTCTCCGTGTATGACTATGGTAGTTGGGAGTCATAGGATCTTGGGTGTCTGATTGTCAACCAGGAGTCCCTGCCGAAGGCACAAAGTGCAGTCGCGACACAGTGCGCCGGTCAAGCTGCATACTTATGCTGCAAGGATAATGGAGGGAAAACCAACTTTTTGCGCATTAGCCTCATGCACAACGAGCTAAACGCCCCAAAACAAAAAGTCGGACGAATGAT
>NW_019947166.1:16972-24342 GCF_002910315.2 Salvelinus sp. IW2-2015 | reverse complement strand
GCTAAATTGTAATTATTCGATTTATTGCCTACCTCCTCATGCCTTTTGCACACATTGTATATAGATTCTCTTTTTTTCTACCATGTTATTGACTTGTTTATTGTTTACTCCATGTGTAACTGTTGTTGTCTGTTCACACTGCTATGCTTTATCTTGGCCAGGTCGCAGTTGCAAATGAGAACTTGTTCTCAACTAGCCTACCTGGTTAAATAAAGGTGAAATAAAAAAATAAAAAATTAAATCACAGGTGTTGATTGGGAGAGCTAGCTAAGACAACAACGGGTGAGACAACAACAGCTAATCAGCTAAAACAACAACAGGTAAAATGGCGATGAATGTGCAGAGAGGGTCAGTTAACTACACACAGAGCCTGAGTTCGTGGCTGGGGCCGACAGATAAACAAAAATAAACAGAATGGAGTACCGTGATTAATGGACAGTCCAGCGGGTATCAGCTATGTAGCCAAGTGATCATAGGGTCCAGGGGACAGCAATAGATGGAACAGGGAAGCCGCGGAGTAGTCGTTACTACGCTAACACGCGGGCGACACAGCGTTTAAAGTTAGTAGCCCGGAGCTAGTAGAAGCGTCTGCTCCGACGTCCGACGGAGGCCGGTTGAATGGAGTATTCGTCAGGCAGACCTGTCGTGGTGATGCGGCAGGGCGCCGTGTCGACTAAGGATCCAAGCCAGATGGCGAAAGAGGTTGTAGTTGTAGTAATTTACAGACAGACACTACAGAGCCAACAACAAGACAATCACTTCTGAAGTTCTCCAGTGATCATTCACTCTGTCTCTTTCCTTTTAAAGATGGTTATTGTATTCTTCTTGAGAGGCAAAACACAGAGGGCCAGCTAAGTGTTTTGATCAACAACAAAACAACATGCATTTTTATAATGATGAGACAATCTTTCTCTTGTCATTTACCTTGATAACTCAGGGACAGGTCTTCTCTTCTCAGAGAGCCAGGGGTGTGGTTTGATCTTGACGATGTGTCACACGGGTCTGTGTGTGTGTCATACGGTGTGGTTCATAAGAAGCTGTCCTGAGCCTGTGTGTTTATTTACTCCATAAATCATCACATTACACATCATAAGTAGGCCATCATAATTAATTGGCCAAGAGAGAGTCTCACTGACAGCAAGCCTCCAGCGGCCACACACACACACACACACGCTCGTGCACACACACGTATGAAAACAGACACACGCACACACACACACACACACACACACACACACACACACACACAGGCACAAAAACACACACATCACACTCAATCACACACACACACCACATCCACCAAATGTCATTCATCTTACAGCTATGTTACTGCTGCTGTGTGTGTGTTTGTGAGTTTGACAAAGAGAGAGAGGGAGGGAAAAACAGAGTGCAACGATGATGACATGAAAAAATAGATGTTTTATTTTTTTGTAAGGTTTATGTCATCATCGTTGCCCTCTCTTTTACATTCGCAATCTACGCATGTACATTCACAATCAATGTTCATGGGCAAATGAAACCAAACCCTTGGCCTTAATGTTCATTTTCTATATTCAATGTACAATATTATTATTACAATATTGGATTTACGTCAAGTCATTAAAGGTCTTTTAAAACGTACACTGAAAAGTTTCACTGTTATGTTGATCATCGCCGTACTGCACTCTTTCAATCCCTGCTGTCCATCACACTCATCTGTCCTTATCCCTTAGATGTCCTCTCTCTATCCCCTCTCTCTCGACTCTCTTTTTCCATTCTTTTTCTCCCTCCTTCCTGTCCCGATTTCCTTCGCATCCCTCTCTCGATCCAGCCTGTCTTTGTGTGGCTATGATTAGCCCCTCTATTTAGCCTAACACTCTTCCATCTCTTCCCCCTCTCCTCTTCCTCCCCATCTCCTCCTCTTTACATCACAGATCCCATTGTTGGCTCTAAACTAAAGGAAGATGCATTTAAAGCAATAAATTCACCAGAAGGAAAGGTCACTATCAATGGTCAGTATGTATAAAGCATAATGAACAAACTGACTATAATGAATGTGTGTCTGTGTGCGTGTGCGTGTGTGTGACTCTGACCTAACGCTACTGAAAGAGAGAAGAGCCTTTCAAACAGTGCTGAAAGAGAGGAAGAGAAAGAGCGAGGGAAGGAGACGCCAGTGAAAGAGAGAGGTAAGGTGACCCTGTGCAGGAAGAATGGATGACCCCTGATGTCTATCTGGTGATCCGGGGAAAGCAGATGTGATTGCGTTTGAATAATTAAATGGCCGTTCAACACAAGCAGAAACACACACCTAAACAAACACACATTAAACTCCTTTTCACATGAATAGCTGAGTTGCTGTTCTCTAAACTGTGGATAAAGCTATTATCTATTTGCTCGATGTATAAATAAAATGTAGGATTTCTCATCTCATATCTGCATAAAATCGGTTTTCTTGTCTTTTTTTCATTATTGAATATGGAAGTATTCATAAGGGTGGTAGGTTTTGTAATCAGTATAAATAAATTGTAGTTCTTCCCTGTCTAAGATTTGAGTCTTCAGACCATAGAAATAGTATTCCATAGAAATAGTTTTCTATCGATTGATCAATGATTCTGTTTCTATGGTCAAAACAATGCATAGTAAAAAAACAACAGAAGCCATGTCTGTGTATCAGAGACCGTGTGATGAGAAGATATTTAATGTGGATTGGAATGAAAAGGTAATGTACAGATGCTCTCCCTCTGATGTAAATGGGCCCTAAGCCTCAGACACAGATTTATTGGCATCATTTCCCCACCTCTTACTCACGGACGCATATACACAAACATGCACACAGACACTCACGCACACACAAACACGCACACATACAATCTCCCAGTCAGTGTTAACCAAGGTAGGAGGTGTGTGTGTGTGTGTGTGTGTGTGTGTGTGTTTGTTTGTGTCGGCGGAAAGGGGTCAAGGTCATCCAGTTTTAGCTGGGTCAAGTTCACTCTGCCTCCTCCAAGGCTGCTCCATTCTGCATTCAATTACCCAGCAGCCACCTCACTCCACATTAGCATGACAACCTGATTTACCTCTTCACCCCAAACCTTACCTAGTACAGTTGCAGGATCTTAATTTGGGCCAGTTTGCTACAGCAGGAAAATAATTATTATGTAGATTATGATTACTGGACATTTTTATAGGGGTTAATATAATAATTTAGAAGTTGAAATTAGAATCTTCAGAAGTCCTGCATCGCAGAAACGTTTTCCTGCGACAGGGTGGTCAAACTAAGATCCTACACATGTACCTACCCTACCCCTTCACAAAGACCCTACCTATAGTATCTATACTGTATAAACAAAAGTATGTGGAAACCCCTTCAAATTAGTGGATTCGACTATTTCAGCCACGCCCGTTGCTGACCTGTGTATAAAATCGAGCACACAGCCATGCAAACATTATTAGTAGAATGGCCTCACTGAAGAGCTCAGTGACTTTCAACGTGGCACAGCCATAGGATGCCACCTTTCAAACAAGTCAGTTCATCAAATGTCTGCCTTGCTAGAGCTGCCCCGGTCAACTGTATCTGCTGTTATTATGAAATGGAAACGTCTAGGAGCAACAACGGCTTAGCCACGAAGTGGTAGGCCACAGAAGCTCACAGAACGGGACCGCCGAGTCCTGAACCTCGGTTGCAACACTCACTACCGAGTTCAAAACTGCCTCTGGAACATCAGCACAAGAACTGTTCATCAGGAGCTTCATGAAATGGGTGAGCAGCCACACATAAGCCTAAGATCCCCATGCTCAATGCCAAGCATCAGCTGGAGTAGTGTAAAGCTCGCCGCCATTGGACTCTGGAGCAGTGTAAACGTGTTTTCTGGAATGATGAATCACGCTTCACCATCTGGCAGTCTGACGGACAAATCTGGGTTTGGCAGATGCCAGGAGAACGCTACCTGCTCGAATGCATAGTGCCAATTGAAAAGTTTGGTAGAGGAGGAATAATGGTCAGGGGCTGATTTTCATAGTTTGGGCTAGGCCCAAACACAACACAATTTCACAGAAGTTTTGAGGGAGTGTGCATTTGGCATGCTGACTGCAGGAACGTCCACCAGAGCTGTTGCCAGATAATTGAATGTTCATTTCTCTACCATAAACCGCCTCCAATGTCATTTTTTAACTGGCCTCAAAACCGCAGACTACTTGTAACCGTGCCAGCCGAGGACCTCCACATCTGGCTTCGTCACCTGCTGGATCGTCTGAGGAGGGGGGGTTGAGGAGTATTTCTGTCTGTAAAAAAAACTTTTTGGCTGGGCCTGGCTCCCCAGTGTGTGGACCTATGCCCTCCCAGGCCCACCCATGGCTGTCCCTGCTCAGAAATGTGAAAACCATAGATTAGGGACTCATTTATTTAAATTGACTGATTTCCTTATATGAACTGTAACTCAGTAAAATCTTTGAAATTGTTGCATGTTGCATTTATATTTTTGTTCAATATATCTATCTATCTTTCAACAGACCTAGGATACGAACCCACTTATCAATATCACAACATACTCCGCAATGGACCGTCAATACATGTGAACCTTAAAAGCCAAGGTATTTATTGGTCCAGGGCAACAGAACTTCATGTCTCCCGAAGGTGATGCTAACTAAAACCTCCACAGCTCCTCTATAGGGTTAACCAGTAGGGTGTAAGGGTGTGTACTGTAAACTCAGCCCAGGTATGGGTAGCGTCTCTCTAATCCGATAAGTACTTTCTGTCTCTTTGTTGGGGGCTGAAGTTAGCAAAGAGTACGACTTGTCCTCTCCCATTGATCAGAAATTCAATTCAAAGTCTATAAATATAAATAAATGAGCTTCAGTGAGCCGGGGCCCTCCCTTCTCACACACATACACACGCGCACGTGCACACAAACGCACACACTCCTTTCAGGTGCCAGCTGGGTGGAAATCAGATCTATAATCCTTCAGCGGAGACAGCAGAGTCTCCAATAAGGGACACACACACACACACTCATACACACACTCATACACACACTCATACACACACACCCACAGACACACAGTGAATCATTCACATGCAAAACTGGGACAGAGGGCGCAGAATTAAATGAATTCCCAGTAATGGAATGAATGACGCAACTTGAAAGAATCACTTACACTTGCATACATCTCATACATGACTAGTGTCTGAAGACAGAGATGGAGGGAGAGAAAGAGAGAGAGAGAGAGTGAGTGTTAGCAAAACGAGAGAGTGGGAGAGAGAGAGAGAGAGAGAGAGAGGGTGGAGAAAAAAGCGAGTTGGCTAAGTCAACATTAAGATGTTAGATGTGAGGTATCCAATAGGACCTTGACATAACTGTTGACCCACTCATGACAGGATCACAGTGGCGCGGATTTGGAATTCTATTAGTATTACCTCTGGTGGGAGGGAGAAAGTCTGGGAGTCATCAGGAAAGCAAATCCATAGCTTCTATCCATCAGCCAATTACAGCTGTTAAAGTGGTATTAGATGGGTATTGACAATGAGAGAGGTGTGGGGTGGAGGAGAGGAGAGAGGGAAGGAGAGGAGAGAGGGAAGGAGGAAGGGAAGGAGAGGAGAGGGAAGGAGAGAGGGTTCGGAGAAGAGAGACGATGAAAGAGAGCAGGAGAGGAGGGGGGAGGAGAGAGTGAGATATAAAGAGCAAAATTGGGGGAGAAAAAGAGAGGGACAAATTAAGAGAGGAGGGGAAATGGAAGGAGAGACATTTGGAAAGGAGGGGTAGAGGGAGAATAACACAGGGGACAAAATATAGAGGAAGCATGGAGAGAAGGCCAAATGAGATGAGCGAGTGAGAGAGGAGAGGAGTAAAGAGAGAGGGAGAAAGATATGATAAGATATGATTATGAGATGGTAAGCATGACTTTATGATTCTCAGATTTGAAATAAATTTGAAGATTCTGAGGTTTATTAAAATGAACTAGAAAACACTGTGCGATACTATTTCATTGTAATCAAATATGTAGTTTCACCTTCAGGCCAGTCCACTGTAGGATACAGTCTATAGCGACCCGTATTCCACAGAAAATAACCCCTCTGCTCTTTACAGATAGTCAATACACATCACACAGAAACACAGAAACACCCTGTTCATATGAACTATTCTAATACAGAGTAAAAGTCATGGCGAGGAAAGAGCGGAAGAAAGCGAGGGAAGGGAGGAGAGAGAGAGGAGAGTAAACTCAAAGCGATGTAATGAATTTATGCCTGGCTGGCAGATCTTTATAAGTTATTGGAAAAATAGCTGGGCTCTGTATTGACACAGCTGGGTAAGAATCAATACATTGAGAAGGAGCTATACATTTTAATTTAAAAATGCTCAAACTTCAGCAGCAAATCCATGCAGCTCAGCCCCTGCCCCCCACACACACACACACATACACACACATGCGCGCACACACGCACACATGCACACTCACACACACGTGGACATGCCTGGGCGACTACTAGATCAGAATCCCATCTGGCCCTGCACACAGATAGACATGCCCATATAGACATGCCCTGTCGCTTTGTATGGACTCCATATGAACTGTGGGGCAGAGCAGTAGAGTGTGGGGGGACTACAGAAGTAATGTAATATAATGTAAGGCTGACAGAGAAGAGGAAATGTCAAATTGCCTGTGTTGACTTCTCCCACTAATCAGTCTCTCACTGGGATGATCAGTGGTCTGTTAAAGACAGACAACATGTAGCAGTGTTCAACAGCACATGAATGCAGCTCAGCCCCTGCTCCACACGTACACACACAGACACACAAACACACACACACACATAAACAAACACACACTAAGACAAACATACACACGCAGACACGCAAGCACGCTCGCACACACACACACACACACACAAACATGTCTGTCATTGTGAGTGAATGACTTTGAGGTAGTGAACCACAACACACAACACACACTCACACACAACCCCAACCACAACCACAACCACACACAATACCCATGCCACTCAGAGGTGCACAGAGACATGAGGTAAAACAGACGCTGCTATGATCTAGTTTTCATCCTGGCTATCAATAACAGTTTAACTGCTTCTTAGAGGACAGCTCTCGTCTGTATGGGTACTGCTCCCTCCCTCCCTCCCTCACCTCTTCCTCCCTCCCTCACCCCCTACTTTCTGCCTCGGAAGCCTGTGATTCCATGGAACGGGAACCATCTATAAATCACAAATAAACACATTTCCAGGAAGAGAAGAGGGATTGAGTTAACCTCTTCCTGCTGACTGGGAAACAGGGTTAATGTAATGTACTGGATGATATGCATGAAGAGCACTGTGTGTGTGTGTGCCTATGTGCTGTGTGTGCTGTGTGTGCCTATGTGCTGTGTGTGCCGTGTGTGCCTGTGTG
>NW_019947166.1:0-16947 GCF_002910315.2 Salvelinus sp. IW2-2015 | reverse complement strand
CTGTGGTTGGCCTATGTGCTTGTGTTTGCCTAGTGTGTCTATTGTGCCTATGTTGTGTGTGCGTGTGGTGCCTGTGTGTGGTTGTGCCTGTTGCTGTGTGTGCCTGATGTGCTGTGTGTGCCTATGTGTGTGTGTGTTGCCTGTGTGCGTGTGTGTGCCTGCTGTGCGTGTGTGTGTGTGCTTTGTATGCCTATGTGCTGTGTGTGCCTATGTGCTGTGTGTGCCTATGTGCTGTGTGTGCCTGTGTGCTGTGTGTGCCTGTATGCTGTGTCTGCCTGTGCGCTATGATGTGCCATCCATCCTGACCAGTGCCTCAGGACATACTTGCCCTGTCTGTCTTATGGGTCAGTTGATCAGCTTGAAGGGAGTCAGAAAGGAGAAAGAGAAAGGGAGAGGAGGAGAGAGAGATGGAGAGAGAGACAGAGGGGAGAGAGTATTAATACTAGTGAGACCATGCATTACTCACATTTCAACTATATACTAACCCTTTTATTTTTTATTTATTTTATTTTACCGTTATTTACCAGGTAAGTTGACTGAGAACACGTTCTCATTTGCAGCAACGACCTGGGAATAGTTACAGGGGAGAGGAGGGGATGAATGAGCCAATTATAAACTGGGGATTATTAGTGACCATGATGGTTTGAGGGCCAGATTGGGAATTAGCCAGGACACCGGGTTAACACCCCTACTCTTACGACAAGTGCCATGGGATCTTTAATGACCTCAGAGAGTCAGGACACCCGTTTAACGTCCCATCGAAAGACGGCACCCTACACAGGCAGTGTCCCCAATCACTGCCCTGGGGCATTGGGATATTTTTCAGACCAGAGGAAAGAGTGCCTCCTACTGCCCTCCAACACCACTTCCAGCAGCATCTGGTCTCCCATCCAGGACTGACCAAGACCGACCTTGCTTAGCTTCAGAAGCAAGCCAAACAGTGGTATGCAGGTGTGTATGCTGCTGGAACCCTAGTCTGCCCCTCCAGATTCAACTCCATACAACAGGTAGTCTGTCCTCCAGATCAAACTCCATTACACAGGTAGTCTGTCCTCCAGATCACTCATTACACAGGTAGTCTGCCTCCAGATCAACTCCATTACACAGGTAGTCTGCCCTCCAGATCAACTCCTTACACAGGTAGTCTGTCCTCCAGATCAACTCACATTACACAGGTAGTCTGTCCTCCAGATCAACTCCATTACACAGGTATCTGTCCTCCAGACAACTCTTCCACAGGTAGTCTGTCCTCCAGATCAACTCCATTACACAGGTAGTCTGTCCTCCAGATCAACTCCATTACACAGGTAGTCTGCCCTCCAGATCAACTCCATTACACAGGTAGCTGCCCTCAGATCAACTCCGTTACACAGTAGTCTGTCCTCCAGATCAACTCCATTACAACAGGTAGTCTGTCCTCCAGATCAACTCCATTACACAGGAGTCTGTCCTCCAGATCAACTCCATTACACAGGTAGTCTGTCCTCCAGATCAACTCCATTACACAGGTAGTCTGTCCTCCAGATCAACTCCATTACACAGTAGTCTGTCTCCGCTGTTGATTCATCTCAATAAATTCATTTTCCTGATCAATAATGTGTGTTAATTCCCTCCCATCTCCTCCATCAAAAAACCCCCCCCAACTCCATAACTCACGTGGTCAGCCACCGCAACTCCTTTAAAAGATTAGGTTAGGCTGATCATAGTCGTTGATTTAAAGCCAGGTTGTATTTTCCTCCTGTTAGTTAAGGGTAGGATTTGGGGAGAGTAAGCTGATCCTGGATATTGTATCTTGTAGCCCTTTCCTACAGTCAATGACCAAAAGTGCCTTTCTTTGGCCTCATAAGTGAAAAGTTATTCATATTTTTCATAATTTCAAAAATAATAAAGATACCAAAATAAATGTAAAAAATGCAAACATCTGGTGTTGTCACGCCCTGACCATAGAGAGCTTTTTATTCTCTATGTTGGTTAGGTCGGGGTGTGACTAGGGTGGTCATCTAGGTAATTATATTTCTATGTTGGCCTGGCATGGTTCCCAATCAGAGGCAGCTGTTTATTGTTGTCTCTGATTGGGATCATATTTAGGCAGCCATTTCCTCTTTGGATTTGTGATCTTGACTATGGATAGTTGCCTTTAGCACTATTGTTAGCTTCACGTTTCGTTTTGAGATTTATTGTTTTTGTTTTGCTGTGAGTTTCACCTAGAAATAAAAAGATGTGGAACCCAGATCATGCTGCGCTTTGGTCCACTCATTATGACAATCGTGACAGAATATCCCACCAACAACGGACCAAGCAGCGTGCCCAGGAGGAAAGCCAGGAGTGAGACATCCTGGACGCGGGACGATATTATGGCAGGAGACAGAAGCCTGCCATGGAAGCAGACGGAGGCAGCGAGGGAAGGACAGCGACGGCGCCAGGGTTCGCGGCCACGACGCAAGCCCAAAAGACAGCCCAAATGTTGGGGGAGGGGGGCACACGGAGTGTCGGCGACGCTGAGGTGAGTCAGAGACCGAGGAGGAATATTAGGACAGATGAGTGAGGATGCGGTGAAGTTGAGGGGGAGTGGCGTCTCAGAGCTTCCGCGACGGTCCCACAGTCCGGAACCTCCTACGACGGTCCACAGTCCGGAACCACCTACGACGGTCCGTGGTCCGGAACCTCCTGAACAGTCCGGAACCTCCTGAGAAGGTCCGCGGTCCGAAACCTCCTGAGACGGTCCGCGGTCCGAAACCTCCTGAGACGGTGAATAAGATGTTTTAGAGTTAACTGTAGTATTAGTAGTATTATTTATATGTAGGTTAACTGTAGGATTAGTAGTATTATTTATATGTAGGTTAACTGGTAGTATTAGTAGTATTATTTATATGTAGGGTAACTGGTAGTATTAGTAGTATTAATTTATATGTCGGTTAACTGGTAGTATTAGTAGTATTATTTATATGTAGTCTAACTGGTAGTATTAGTAGTATATTTATTTTATGTAGGTAAACTGGTAGTATTAGTAGTAGTATTTATATGTAGGTTAACTGTAGAGTATTAGTAGGATTATTTATATGTAGGTTAACTTTAGTATTAGTAGTGTTATTTATAATGTAGGTTAACTGGTAGTGTTTAGTATTATTATATGTAGGTTAACTGGTAGTATTAGTAGTATATATTTATATGTAAGTTAAACTGTGTATTAGTAGTATTATTTATATGTAGGTTAACTGGTAGTATTAGTAGTATTATATATGTATGGTTAACTGGTGGTATTAGTAGTATTATTTATATGTAGGTTAACTTGTAGTATTAGTAGTTATTATTATATTGTAGGTTAACTTGTAGTATTAGTAGTATTATTTATATGTAGGTTAACTTGTAGTATTAGTAGTGTATTTATATGTAGGTTAACTGGTAGTATTAGTAGTAGTATTTATATGTAGGTTAACTGGAAGTATTAGTAGTATTATTTATATGTAGGTTAACTGGTAGTATTAGTAGTATTATTATATGTAGGTTAACTTGTAGTATTAGTAGTATTATTTATATGTAGGTTAACGTAGTATTAGTAGTTATTTATATGAGGTTAATGTGTATGTAGTTATATTATATGTAGGTTAACTGTGGTATTAGTAGTATTATTTATATGAGGTTACTTGTATTAGTAGTATTATTTATATGTAGGTTAACTGGTAGTATTAGTAGTGTTATTATATGTAGTTAACTGGTAGATTTTATATGTAGTGTAACTGTAGTATTAGTAGTTTTATTTATATGTAGGTTAACTGGTAGTATTAGTATGTTTATATATGTAGGTTAACTGGTAGTATTAGTAGTGTTATTTATATGTAGGTTAACTGGTAGTATTAGTATGTTATTTATATGTAGGTTAACTGGTAGTATAGTAGTGTTATTTATATGTAGGTTAACTGGTAGTATTAGTATAGTATTATTATATGTAGGTTAACTTGGTATTAGTAGTATTATTTATATGTAGGTTAACTTGTAGTATTAGTAGTATATTTATATGTAGGTTAACTGGTAGTATTAGTAGTGTTATTTATATGTAGGTTAACTGGTAGTATTTTATATGTAGTTTAACTGGTAGTATTGTAGTGTTATTTATATGTAGGTTAACTGGTAGTATTGTAGTGTTATTTATATGTAGGTTAACTGGTAGTAATAGTAGTGTTATTTATATGTAGGTTAACTGTAGTATTAGTAGTGTTATTTATATGTAGGTTAACTGTAGTATTAGTAGTTTATTTATATGTAGGTTAACTGGTAGTATTTAGTAGTGTATATTATATGTAGGTTAACTGGTAGTATTTTTATATGTAGTTTAAACTGGTAGTATTAGTAGTGTTTATTTATATGTAGGTTAACTGGTAGTATTATTTATAGTTATGTTAACTGGTAGTATAGTAGTATTATTTATATGTAGGTTAACTGGTAGTGTTGTAATTATTTATATGTAGGTTAACTGGTATTATTATTATATGTAGGTTAACTGTAGTATTAGTAGTGTTATTTATATGTATGTTAACTGGTAGATTATTTAATGTAGGTTAGCTGGTAGTATTTTTATACGTTAGTTAACTGGTAGTATTAGTAGTGTTATTTATATGTAGGTTAACTGGTAGTAATAGTAGTGTTATTTATATGTATATTACTGTAGTATTATTTATATGTAGGTTAACTGGTAGTAATAGTAGTATTAATTTATATGTAGGTGAACTGTAGTATTAATTATATGTCGGTTAACTGGTAGTGTTATTTATATGTAGGTTAACTTGGTAGTTTATTTATATGTAGGTTAACTGTACTATTAGTAGTGTTATTTATTGTAGGTTAACTGGTAGTGTTATTTATTTGTAGGTTAAATGGTAGTGTTATTTATATGTAGGTTAACTGGTAGGTTATATATATGTAGGTTAACTGTAGTATAGTAGTTTATTTATATGTAGGTTAACTGGTAGGATTTTTATATGTAGTTTAAACTGGTAGTATTAGTAGTTTATTTATATCAATCAATTTTCAATCAATTTTATTTTATAGCCCTTCGTACATCAGCTAACTATCTCGAAGTGCTGTACAGGACACCGCACCTAAAACCAACAGCTAGTATAATGCAGGTGTAGAAGCCACGGTGGCTAGGAAAACTCCCTAGAAAGGCCAAAAACCTAGGAAAGAAAACCTAGAGAGGAACCAGGCATATTGAGGTGGCCAGTCCTCTCTGGCTGTGCCGGGTGGAGATATATAACAGAACTATGCCAAGATGTTCAAAAAATGTTCATTAAGTGACAAGCATGGTCAAATAATAATCATGAATAATTTTTCAGTGGGCTTTTCCATAGCCGATCATCAAGAGTTGAAAAACAACAGGTCGTGGGACAGTAAGCGGTTCCATAAAACCGCAGGCAAACAGCTGAAACTGGAATAGCAGCAAGCCAGGCGGACTGGGACAGCAAGGAGTCACCACGGGCCGGCAGTCCCGACGCATGGTCCTACGGCCCAGGTCCTCCGAGAGAAAGAAAGAGAGGAGAAATTAGAGAGAGCCCAAGATTTTCCAAAATTTCCATAAATACAAGCCATGTCAAATAAAATCAGGAATAAATCTCAGTTGGCTTTTCATAGCCGATCATTAAGAGTTGAAAACAGCAGGTCTGACAGGTAGGGGTTCCATAACGGCAGGCAAACAGTGGTGAAACTGAATAGCAGCTAAGGCCAGGCGACTGGGGACAGCAAGATCACCACGGCCGGTAGTCCCGACGTAATGGTCCTAGGCTCAGGTCCTCCGAGAGAAAAGAAAGAGAGAAGGAGGAAAATTAGAGAGAGCCAAGATTTTCAAATGTTCATAAATGGACAGCATGGTCAAATAATAATCAGAATAAATCTCATGCTTTTCATAAGCCGATCATCTAAGAGTTGAAAAACAGCAGTTCTGGGACAGGTAGGGTTCCGTAACCACAGCAGAACAGTTGAAACTGGAATACAGCAAGGCCCAGCGGACTGGGACACAAGGGTCATCATGCCCCGTAGCCTGAACGTTTATGTCCTAGGCTCACGTTTCTCAGAGAAAGAGAGAACGAGAAGAATTAGAGAGAGCATGCTTAAAATTCACACAGGACACTGATAAAGGACAGCATAAGTACCCAGGTAACCAACTGACCCTAGCCCCCCGACCACAAACTACTGCAGCAATAAATTACTTGGCAAGGCTGAGACAGGAAAGCGGTTCAGAGACCACCGTGCGCCCATTCCGAAGAAACCCCGGAACAGCGCCAAATAGGAAGGATATAACGCCCACCCCACTTTGCCAAAGCAACAGCCCCCACCACTAGAGGGTAATCCTCAACCACCAACTTACAATCCTGGAACAGCCCGAGTATAGCCCACAAAGGTCTCCAACCACAGCACAAAACCAGGGGGCGCCAACCCAGACAGAAGAGTCACTCAGTAACGTCAAACCCACTCAAGTGACGCAACCCTCCTAGGGACGGCATGAAGAGCACCAGCAAGCAGTGACTCAAGCCCCTGCTAACCACAGGGTTAGAGGCAGAGAATCCCCAGTGGAAGAGAGGGGAACCGCACTGGCAGAGACAGCCAAGCGGCGGTTCACGTTGCTCCAGGACCTTCCGTTCACCTTCACACTCCTGGGCCAGGTACACGCAATCCATATGACCACTGAAGAGATAAGTCTTCAGTAAAGACTTAAAGAGTGGAGACCGAGTCTCGGTCTCTCACATGGTAGGCAGACTGTTCCATAAAAATGGAGATCATCTTCTCTCTTTTAACTGGTAGTATTAGTAGTGTTATTTATATGTAGGTTAACTGGTAGTATTATTTATATGTATGTTAACTGGTAGTATTAGTAGTATTATTTATATGTAGGTTAACTGGTAGTGTTGGTAATGTTATTTATATGTAGGTTAACTGGTATTATTATTTATATGTAGGTTAACTGKTAGTATTAGTAGTGTTATTTATATGTATGTTAACTGGTAGTATTATTTATATGTAGTTTAACTGTAATATTAGTAGTGGTATTTATGATGTAGGTTAACTGGTTAGTAACTAGTATTGGTGTTATTTATATTACATTTACATTGGAAGTATTTAGCAGACCTCTTATCCAGAGCGAACTTACAATTTGTGCATGCACCTATGATATCCAGATGGAACAACACTTACAATTAGTGCATTATAATCTTTTAAGGGAGGGGGGGGGGGGTAGAAGGATTACTTGTATCCTATTCCCATAGGTATTGCCTTAAAGCAGTGGTTTCAGAGTTTCCGGAAAGGGTGGTGGATTGACTCACCGAGCCTGGCGTCGGTGAGGGAGTTTGTATCCACCCATTGGGGTGCCAGAGCAGCGACCAGTTTTTCGACTGGGCTGAGCGGCGGAAGCTGTACTTCCTCAGATGTTAGCGGAGGCGAGCAGTGCCAGAGGGATGTAACGCAAGTGCCCTTGTTTGGGTGTAGGCCTGACACGAGCCTGAAGGTACGGAGGTGCCGTTTCCCCTCACAGCTCCGTAGGCAGAGCACCATGGTCTTGTAGCGGATGCGAGCTTCAACTGTGAAGCGCGTGGAGAAGGCGGAGGAGCGGGGGTGCGGTGAGAGAACTTGGGAAGTGTTGAACACCAACGGCTGCGGCGTCTGGATGAGTATGTAGGGGTTTAATGGGCCACGGCAGGGGAGCCCAGCCTAAAGCGCAGTTGCAGTATCAAGGGAGACATGACAAGTCGCCTGGATATATGTAGGTTAGCTGGTAGTATTTTTATACGTAGTTTAACTGGTAGTATTAGTAGTGTTATTTATATGTAGGTTAACTGGTAGTAATAGTAGTGTTATTTATATGTATATTAACTGGTAGTATTATTTATATGTAGGTTAACTGGTAGTAATAGTAGTATTATTTATATGTAGGTGAACTGGTAGTATTAATTATATGTCGGTTAACTGGTAGTGTTATTTATATGTAGGTTAACTGGTAGTGTTATTTATATGTAGGTTAACTGGTACTATTAGTAGTGTTATTTATTTGTAGGTTAACTGGTAGTGTTATTTATGAATTTATTTGTAGTTAACTGTAAGCTGTTATTTAACTATGTGGTTATACTGGTAAGGTGTTATATATAGATCGGTAGGTTAACTGTAGTATTAGTAAAGAAGTCGTTATTTATATGTACAGTTAACTGGCTATGATTGTTTATAGATGTAGTTCAACTGGTAGTTATTAGTTAGTGTTATTTTATATCAATCAATTTTCAATCAATTTTATGTTATATACTCCCTTTCGGTAATCAGCTTAATGATCTGAAGTGCTGTACCAGACACCCAGCCTAAAACCCCAAACCAGCTAGTAACATGCCCGGTTAGACAGCACGTGCTGGCTATGAAGACAAACTCCCCCCTAAAAGGCCAAAACCTGACGAAGAAACCTAGAGAGGCAACACGGCTATGAGGGGTGGCCAGTCCTCTTCTGGCGTGCGGCTGGAGATTATAACCAGAACTAATGGCCAAGAGTCAAGGAAATGTTTCATCGGAAGTGACAAGCATGGTCAAATTAATAATCCATGAATATATTTGCAGTTGGCTTTTCATAGCCGATTCAATCCAAGAGTTGAAAAACAACAGCTTGGGACAGGGTAGCCGGTCCATAAACGCAGGCCAGAACAGCTGACCAGCTGGAACTATGCAGCAAGGCCAGCGCGACTGGGGACAGCAAGCGATCATCCAACGGGCGGCAGTCCCGCCCGGCATGGTCCTAATCGGGCCCGGTCCTCACGAGAGAAAGAAGAGAGAAGGAAGAAAATAGGAGAGAGCCAAGATTTCAGAAAATTCCATAAATGCACAAGCATGGTCAACGATAATAATCATGGAAATAAATCTCAGTTGGCTTTTTCAATCAGCCGATCATTAAGATTGAAGACCGCAGAGTCTGGGACAGGTAGGCGTTTCAAACCGCAGCAGAACAGTTGATAACTGAATAAGCACAAGGCCACGGCGGACTGGGACAGCAAGAGTCACCACGCGCGCGGAGTCCCCGCGGTATGGTCCTAGGGCTCGTAGTCCCCTCCGAGAGAAAAGAAAGAGAAAGGAGAAAATTACAGAGAGCCAAGATTTTTTTCAAAAATGTTCATAATGACCAAGCATGGTCAAAATAATATCAGAATAATATCTCAGTTGGTTTTCATAGCCGACTCATTAAGAGTTGAGCAATCAGCAGGTCTGGACACGGTAGGGTTCCGTAACCACAGGCCAGAACAGTTGAAACTGGAAATACGCAAGCAAGGCCAGGACCGGACTGGGGACACGCAGTAGGTGTCAATCATGCCCGGTATGTCCTCGACGTAAGGTCCTAGGGCTCAGGTGCTCAGAGAGAATGAGAGAACGGAAGAATTACGAGAGAGCATGCTTAAAAAAATTCACCACAGGCACACTGGATAAGACAGGAGAAGGTACTTCCAAGGTAACCACTGACGCTCTCCCCCCTCCGACCAAACTACTGCAGCATAAATACCTGGAGGCTGAGACAGGGAGCGTCAGGAGACACCGGTGGCCCCATCAAGAACCCCCGGACGGGCCAATGGATAGGATATAACTACCCACTTTGCAAGCACAGCCCGCACGTCACTAGAGGGTAATCGCTCTAACCACACAACTTACAATGCCAGGACAACGGCCGAGTATAGCCACAAAGGGTCCACACAGACATAACCAAGCGGGGGGCCGCCAACCCCGACAGGAAAGATTCACGTCAGTAACTCAACCGCACTCAAGTGGACGCACCCCTCCCTAGGACGGCATGAAAAGCACGCAGCAAGCCAGTGACTCAGCCCTGTAACATGGGTTAAGGCAGAAGAACGCAGTGGAGCAGAGGGGAACTCTGGCGCGGCAGAAGACACAAGGGCGGTCGTTGCTTCCAGAGCCCTTCCGTTCAACCTTCAACATCCTGGCCAGGCTTACACTCAAGTCATAATACCTACTGAAGAGAGTAAGTCTTCAGTAAAGACTTAAAGGTGAGACGGATCTGCGTCTCTCAACATGGTATGGCAGACTGTTCAATAAATAATGGAGAATCCTATAGGAGAAAGCCCTGCTCCCGCTGTGTTGCTTAGAATGTCTAAGGTGACAATTAGAGCGTCGTCTTTGTGACCGTCCGTACGTATTGGTATGTACTGCAGGACCTAACTCGGAAAGATAGGTAGAGCAAGGCCCATGTAACGGCTTTATAGGTTAACAGTAACAACATTGAATCAGCCCCTTTGCCCTTTAACAGGAGAGCCAGTGTAGGGATACTAGCACGGACTAATATTGATCAAATTTCTTGTTCTACGTCAGGATTCTAGCAGCCGTATTTAGCACTAACTGAAGTAATTTAGTGCTTAATCCGGGTATGCCGGAAAGAGAGCCTTGGCAGTATTCTAACCTAGAAGTAACAAATGCAATGGAGTTAATGTTTTCTGCATCATTTTTTGTTGGACAGAAAACTTTCTGCATTTTAAGCATGTTTGACGTTAGATGGAAAAAGCGTCCTTGAAACAGTCACTTGTATGTTCGTTACAAAAGAGAGATCAGGTAATGAGTAACGCGAGGGTCTTCAACAGTTTATTTGAGACCCTTTACATAACATCAAGATGCATTGTCCAAGATTAACCAGAAGATCTCTTTGTTCTGGACCTACCAAGGCATCTCTGCTGTTTTGTCCGAGTGTAAAAGTAGAAAGTTTTTCAAGCATCCAGCTTCTTAATGTCTGAAAACACAGGCTTCTAGCGAGGCGCTAATTTGGGGCTTCACCCATGTTCATGAAATACGCTGTGGTCCATCGCATAGCAGTGAAAGTAACACTTAATTTCGAATGAACATCCCCAAGAGGCCTACAAACTAATATAGGATAAACAAAGTGGTCCTGAATACGAACTTTGAGGAAATCACCGAATGTACATGATTTGGTCAGAAACCATTCACCAGAAGACCCTGATATTCCGCGGTAAGATCTAACCCCAAAATTCCTCCTTGTAGACATTGGTCAGTCCCCAAAAGAAGTGGACGTGTGCAAATAGCACTAAGTTATACAAATACATACATTAACATTTAATCATTGCAGACGTCTTATCCAGACGATACAAAGCTTGGGATCAAACATTACTGAGCATCAGTGGAAAAAAACTTTACAATAGTGCCATAATAATCTTTTAAGGGGGGGGGGGGGGGGTAGAAGGATTACTTATCCTATTCCATAGGTATTGCCTTAGAAGCAGTGGTGTTCAGAGTGTTTCCGGAACAGGGTGGTGATTTGACCCCTCTGACTGAGCCTGGCGTCGTGGGGAGGTTTGTTCCACCCATTGGGTGCCAGAGCAGCGACAGCAGTTTTCGACGGTGCTGAGCGGGAGTTACTGTACTCCTCAGAGTGGTAGGGAGCGCGAGCACGTGCAGAGGTGCGATGAACGCAAGTGCCCTTGTTTGGGGTGTAGGGCCTGATCAGAGCCTGAAGGTACGGAGGTGCGCGTTTCCCGTCGACAGCTCACCGTAGGCAGAGCATCCTGGTCTTTGTAGCGATGCGAGCTTCAACTGGAAGCGCGTGGAGAGAACGGAGGAGCGGGGGTGCCGTGAGAGAACTTGGGAAGCGTTGAACCACCAGACGGGCTGCGGCTTCTGGATGGAGTTGGTAGGGGTTTAAATGGCACAGGCAGGGGAGCCCAGCCTAACAGCGCAGTTGCAGTAAATCATGACGGGAGACATGACAAGTCGCCTGGATTTAGGACTGCGCGATTCCTGGTGAGTGCAGGGTCGTACTCTGCGGGATCGTTGACGAGCCTATGAAACCTTACAGGAAACGGGCCGAACCCGCTCTTGAATGTGTAGTATGAGCACGACAGGGTGTTTGTCCCAGGATCACCGCCAAAGGTCTTCAAGCGGCTCTGGGAGGAGTGACACACATGAGTTTTGGTCAAAATCCGTTGCATTGGCGAGATGATCATGAACGGGCCAGTCCTTCCCGCGGAGGAAGACTAGCTCCGTCTGTTGCCGGTGAAGGTTTGTCAGGGTACTGACGAGCCTCTTGGTGGTCTCCCCGTCATCCAACTGATACTGTCTGTGCCAAAGAACATCGCCAAGAAGTATGCGACCTTTGGTCCGACCCCTGCGCTCACACCAAAAAACATCCTACCGGCTCAATGCACTGGGTCACCCGACCATTCCCAGAAGGGGGAAAACGTGGAGCCGAAAGATTAATCTTACACTGTGTTTGTCCGCTCTGCGGTCCATATGAACACAGGTGACGATAAGTCGCAGAGCATACCTCAATGTTGAGGTTGCACGAAATCATAACTCAGAAGTCCGAGATGGTAGACTCTGTAGCGCCCATCAAATAGCGCAGTAAACATACTCCGCAGAGCAGAGAGCTAGAACAGCATGCGCTGCGGACATCCAGCCTGTCGTACAGCACCGTGTAGGAGAACAGGATATCGCTCCCGGCCACGCACATCCTCTGCGGCGAGCAGACGTGTTCTAGGATAGCGCCACGCCACTCTAGAGTCGTCGCCGTCGCCGAGCAAGCCGAGGACAGACACCTTGGCCGGTGCACCCCTGCGACAACAACTCGGAGACGGGGGGATGAGGAAGTGCTGCCATGGAGTCTTAAACACCATGATTGCAAGAAGCGGATGCCCGTATCCTTAGGTATGCCTTAGGTAGTGAATGGCATCGTAAGACACGAGAGAGACCGAGCTATACGCTCACTCTTCACTAGCTGCGACGAGCACGCAACGCGCCGCATACGATCGTATGAGAGCCGTACTCCTAGTTGAATGATCTAGCCCTCGTGCGGGAGACCTGACTGAGTTTGCAGAGATCAGACGAGAGTCCTTGAGAGCAGGATGGAGCGTGCGAGACGCTTGGGCCATAGGCAGTGCAACCGCCCTTCAGACAAAACTGCAAGTCCAGATATCTGTTGCGCAGTGCACGCAAGAGGAGAAAGGAAGGGTATATCAACCCTCCTCCGCAAATCTGTCAGTTGTCTTGACGAATCGTCCGAGGAGCGACCGCGATGCTACTGGCGCGTTTTCAGCTACTGGCGGTCGCGAAAACCTCTCTTCGCGCAGTCCTGACTTAGAACTCGTGACGGAAGGACAACCACCCAATCAAAAGCCAGTCGGACAAATGGAGAGAACACGTTGGAG
Organism: Salvelinus sp. IW2-2015; assembly: GCF_002910315.2. Classification (NCBI taxonomy): domain Eukaryota; kingdom Metazoa; phylum Chordata; class Actinopteri; order Salmoniformes; family Salmonidae; genus Salvelinus; species Salvelinus sp. IW2-2015. The sequence continues at coordinate 3,772 of NW_019947166.1, read as the reverse complement.
GGAGTCGAGCGTGCAAGGCCTACAAGCTGTGAGGAGAACGTCCTCTCGAAACGGTCTTACCGGCCTCTATACGAAAGAGAGTTATGGTCTTATTAGTCTCGCAAGGTTTTTCGTGTTCTGCCGTCACAATATTAATCGCGAGTATCTCAGCTCAATGACTGCGGCAGCTACAGGACACGAAAGAAAGCACGGCCGAGATGTCAACAGTGGTAGGCCGCTTTTTAGTGAGGTAAACGAACATGAGTATTGATGACGATCGAAAAAGACGTCCAGAGGGAGTGAATAGTGAGCAGCAAGCCAGCTGGCTGTCCTTTGAGCAGCAAACGCAGGGATCAGGGATCGATGCGTCGACCTCTTGTTCAAAAAATGTCTTGACAACGAGCGAAGGTCAATCTGGCCTGCTCGCCCATCCATGAAACGGAAACGAGAGGAGTGAAAGAAAAGCAGGTCCACGGATCGAGAATCCAATGCGTCAGAAGACGGGATGCTGAGACAGGTGGCATACATGAGCTATCTCCTAAGGTGGAATCGAAATAGAGCGCAGATTCTTAGGAATCTCTAGATGCCTACTGCGATACGAACGACAAAAGTGTGCACTAGCTGAGAGTCAGATCATGACAGACACGAGCACTGTAGGCAAGAGAGACTGCACTGAGAGGTAGCCGGAGCGAGCGACTATACAGAGGCACAGTTCACGCTATGAGAAGCTGTGTAATACCTCCCACATGTATCACGCCTTCGTGCCTGCCCGAAGCCTGTTCTGTGAGATCCGCAATTGAGTCGTGCTGGAGCCATCGACAGCAACGACGAGAAGACTCTGAGAGATGCCCGGCCGAGCGCACGCGGACACTAAGAGAGTGTGCTAAAGATGCAGAAATGGGATGAGAGAGGTTGAGGAGCAGAAAAAGAGATAGTCAGTAATAGGTAGAGGATGTATAGAGCATAGGGTAAAGAGATATTAAGCATGGAAGAGGGAGAGAGTCAGTACAGGGCGTAGAGACAGACTGAAGGGTTGGATCGGCGACTACCTATCCCGCACGTAGGGCAGCTCGTGCGAGAGATGATGGCACTGTCAGAGTCGAGCTATGGATATGAGGATGACCGACAGGGTAGGTGTACCGAGACTTGGAGGGTAATTCGCAATGAGGTCTGAGTGGACCAGTAGACAGGGCCATCTTAGTAAAGATGAGGTCGGGAGCGTTATTGGCCTGGCTTTGTTAGTAGGGGGGGAAGAGTTTGATAGAGCGGTGGAGGTCCAAAGTAGGGGGAGGAGGTGGCAATAGAAGAGGTCAGACCGAAGGAATGTAGTCTCCATAGTAAAGACGTGGCCGGAAGTTGTTACCAAGTCACCCCAGAATGTTCTGCTACCGTAAAGTGAGCTCTCAGAATAGGAGCTTTGATCTAGGCATCCGAAGCTCGATCTGATTGAACTCCTCAAGGGAACCTTTGACGGGACGAGAAACTGATAAGAGCATGTTTAGAGCTTGTCCTAAGGGCTTGGGTAACGTGGACAGCATGAATTATCAAGAGGAATGCGATAGACGGATGAGGTAAGGGGAAGTTAAGGAGAAATGACGCACTGAGAGAGACTGCGGATCCCGGTGGCGGTGGCCGGCTTGCACACCCTTCCCGCGTGAGAACAGGCTGCTCGGGTGTGTCGAGACCACACGGGTGGGACGACGAACGAGAAGAGGAGAGCAGTTAGAGTGACGCAGTGTTATCTGTGGTGCATACCATAAGTTTCACCTGTACAGCTGCGCAAAGAATCGAGGACGTTGGATGGGTTGCGGATGAGACTTGATATGAAGCGTCCTTGCCATCCTGTTGGCACGCCGATTCGGCGGGGAGACTGTCCAGACAGCTGCGCGGTAGTACCTGGCGACTGCCACGTTGGTGGTCGCCGAGCAACTGTCTTCTTGGACCGACCGTTTTCTAAGGAGTGGCGCTGGCCACGCAGGTGCTAAGCAGTACTATTGAGAGTCATGGTCTGTGCGACCGATTGATAAGACAGGGCTAGACAGACACTTATAGTTCGAGCAGGCACTTCCTAGAAGAGCCGCCTCACGCTCACCATGCCAAAGCGATTAGAGGGAACGAACACGTCGAACTAAACACTGCATTCACGCGTTAAGGTGTATCAGATAAGGTGGGTCAAGTCTTAGAAGAGCGTGTGCAACGGAAAATTCGGTAATTGACTCGCAATCAATTAATTTAAAAATGATCCCGAGTACTGCGATATGTGGGCACCAAGTGGGCTTTCCCGCATCATGACTGCGGTGGTTGACTGTTTGTTTATATAGGAGTGTTCCCAGCCTGGCGTTAGAGTAACCTCAAGGTCAGCTAGCTATAGCTTAAGCCTTTTCTGCCACCCACGCACTCGTTTAATATATGAAGATCTACACAAGGTACTTGAGCCACTTTAGATCGACTGACACGGAACAGCACAAGACAACTACTATGGTAGCTACGCTAACACTACCACTAATCCAATCGTTCGCGTTGAATTCCGTTGATTTTAACTGTAATCAGTTTCTACAGTGTTTGCTATTCCGGTGCTTTTAGCTGGCTTAGCGAGCAGTTGTGATCAGTTACAGATTACTTAACAGAGGATACGAAACAATACGCCATGCGCTACTTAACCGAATTGAGTGCTGAGGAACTACGCGAGTTTCTTAGAAACAAATGAACATGCAAATTGACAACTACTGATAGGCTATGACTAACACCCCTAACACCACACTCACGAGCCACAACTCTTTATCATTTCTACTACACTAAAATCGAAGTTCGTTTTCTGTATGTCAATGTCATGTCTTTTACTGATCATGTGTTGCTGTTCCGGGTGGACTGACTCGGCTAGGTGAGGCAGTGTCAGACGACCCGTTAACGCTTAGAACTCTAGGTTTAGACATATAAGCGAAGAATAGGCTGGCTAGCTATTCCGCTAATTATACGTTGAGTACATACAACCTCGCCTAATGGTAGTCTAGCTGAGAGATTAAACAGACAATCAACGTTGTTGGGACTGGCCGTATATCCGATTGCAAAGTGAGACCATCACACGAGGAAAGATGGGATCTGACTGAGGAGCCAGAAGCTGAGATAGCACGAGGACAGGTACCACGAGGACAAGACTGCGCAGTCCGTGTGCTGGACGCCACCTCTATTGTCAGGTCAGTGATGACACACCTTCACGAGGTGCATTCCTGCATTATGACTGCGGGTCTAGAGAATCCCACAGACTGTAGAGGCGAGTTTCGCAATAATACATTTTGATTTTCTTCGACGAACACGCATGAATTCTTGCTGCGCTCAATATGCCAGCTTTTTCTCACTCTGTTGAGAGAAAGTGTGAAGAAGTCTATATCCCTCTTTGGCCGATCTAGTGGTTTCTAACTAATTTCCGGTCAAGGACGTGTCTTTCAAAACGAGACGCGGAGACTGCCTACTTTTCTATGCACTACATGCGTACACCTTACGGCTGAATAGAGAGAGTCTAGTTATTGTGATTGCAAGAGCATAAGGATCGAGCCGAAGTCGACGTAAAGCTACGCCATGCAAGCACGTTCCTAGTAGCCCGATTCCATTAAGGCATCCAGTATGCAGCTGAGAGGTTTAGAGCCATGATTATTTCATCATTGTGTCAAAGAAGATATAGTATAAAACGACTTAAGTGTCTCTCCCGATCCCAGGGTCCCTCGCCAGAGCTGTGCAGATCCAGGACCGCTAAAGCCGCTGGAGAATACGCAGATTGCAAAGAGAGTCCGTAAAG
>NW_019947165.1:13675-24348 GCF_002910315.2 Salvelinus sp. IW2-2015 | reverse complement strand
AAAAAAGAGGTGACTCCGGGGCTGGCCTCAGGCAGAGTTGCAAAAAAAAAGCAATCTCAGACTGGCCAATCAAAAAGAAAAGATTAAGAATGGGGCAAAAGAACACAGACACTAGAAACAGAGCAACTCTGCCTAGAAGTCAGCCTAGCATAATTGCAAAAGGGTTTTCTAATGATCAATTAGCCTTAAAAATTATAAACTGATTAGCTAACACAAACGTGCCATTGGAACACAGGAGTGATGATGGAGCCTCGTTACGCCATGTACGATATTGCATTAAAAAACAGCCGTTTCCCAAGCTAATATCAGTCATTTACAAACATTAACAATGTCTTACACTGTATTCTGATCATTTGATGATATTTTAATAGACAAAAAATGTGCTTTTCTTTCAAAAACAATGGCATTTCTAAAATGACCCCAAACTTTTGAACGGTAGTGTACATATAAACGTTGGCATTTTGGTTCAAAAAATGAAAAAATAATAAAGAATATACCACATTACTTCTTACTAGTAATACATTTATTGTTTTAGACACATTATAAATCAGTCTCATCCATTTCTGCCATTTTTACAGAAAAAAAATATATATTTTGTCTGGTAAAGAAATCTATGAGTGACACTGGTATATTTTATGCCTCACACACACTCCACATTTAAAAAGGCAGATGCATCAACTAACCCTCACCAATGACATAAGTGTGATAGAAAAAGCTGTCCTGTTAATACAACAATTTCAGACCTTATTTTCTGCAATACTCACTTGTATCTCTCCCTGTTCTTCTATCTGTCCCCAAAACAGTTATAAGTAAACTTAGTAAGGCACCTGGGCAAGCGACCATCAAAGCAAAACTACAACTCCCACAAACTCCACTAACTTTGTGGTTACTTGACAACTTACAGTTACATTTTAGTAATTTAGCAGACACTCTTATCCAGAGTGACTTCAGTGTGTGCATTCATCTGTAAGTGGGACAACCACATATTCTCCATCATAGTCAGTACTCTGTTCCTCAATAAAGTAGCTATCAGGAAAGTCAGTGGTAGTAAGGGGAAAGTCATGGTAGTAAGGGGGGAAAGTCAGTGGTATAAGGGGGAAAGTCAGTTGGTATAAGGGGGAAATCAGTGTAGTAAGGGGGAAAAGTCAGTGGTATGTAAGGGGAAATCAGTGGTAAGGGAAAGTCAGTGGTAGTAAGGGGAGGTCAGTGGTAGAAGGTGGGAAAGTCAGTGGTAGTAAGGGGGGAAAGTCAGTGTATAAGGGGGAAATCAGTGGTAGTAAGGGAAAGTCAGTGGTAGTAAGGGGAAAGTTCAGTGAGTAAGGGGAAGTCGTGGTAAAGCAGGGGACGTCAGTGGTAGTAAGGGGGGAAAGTCAGTGTAGTAAGGGGGAAGTCAGTGTAGTAGGGTAAGCAGTGTAGTAAGGGGGAAATCAGTGTAGTAAGGGGAGTCAGTGGTAGTAAGGGGGAAAGTCAGTGGTAGTAAGGGGGAAAGTCAGTTAGTAAGGGGAAATCAGTGTAGTAAGGGGGAAAGTCAGTGTAGTAAGGGGAGAAGTCAGTGGTAGTAAGGGGGAAATCAGTGTGTAGTAAGGGGGGAAAGTCAGTGAGTAGTAAGGGGGGAAAGTCAGTGGTAGTAAGGGGAAGTCATGTATAAGGGGAAAGTCAGTGGTAAGTAAGGGAAAAGTCAGTGTAGTAAGGGGGGAAAGTCAGTGGTAGTAAGGGGGAAAGTCAGTGGTAGTAAGGGGGAAAGTAGTGGTAGTAAGGGGAAAGTCAGTGTTAGTAAGGGGGAAAGTCAGTGGTAGTAAGGGGGAAAGTCCAGTGGTAGTAAGGGGGAAAGTCAGTGGTAGTAAGGGGGGAAAGTCAGTGGTAGTAAGGGGGAAAGTCAGGGTAGTAAGGGGAAGTCAGTGGTAGTAAGGGGGAGTTCAGTGTAGTAAGGGGAAAGTCAGTGGTAGTAAGGGGGAAAGTCATGTAGTAAGGGGAAAGTCAGTGGTATGGGTGGAAATCGAGTAGTAAGGGGAAAATCAGTGGTAGTAAGGGGAAAGTCAGTGTAGTAAGGGGGAAAGTCAGTGTAGTAAGGGGATAAGTAGTAGGGAAGTCAGTGGTAGTAAGGGAAGGTCAGTGGTAGTAAAGGGGAAGTCAGTGGTAGTAAGGGGACAGTCATTTGGTAGTAAGGGGGAAAGTCAGTGGTAGTAGGGGAAAGTCAGTGGTAGTAAGGGGAGAAAGTCGGTGGTAGTAAGGGGGAAAGTCAGTGGTAGTAAGGGGGGAAAGTCAGTGGTAGTAAGGGAGGAAAGTCGGTGGTGTAAGGGGAAAGTCATGTAGTAAGGGGGAAAGGTCAGTTAGTAAGTCTGGAAAGTCAGTGGTAGTAAGGGAAAGTCAGTGGGTAGTAAGGGGAAAGTCAGTGGTAGTAAAGGGGAAAGTCAGTGGTAGTAAGGGGAAAGTCAGTGGTAGTAAGGGGGAAGTCAGTGGTAGTAAGGGGGAAAGTCAGTGGTAGTAAGGGGGAAGTCAGTGGTAGTAAGGGGAAAGTCAGTGGTAGTAAGGGGGAAAGTCAGTGGTAGTAAGGGGGAAAGGTCAGTGGTAGTAAGGGGGGAAAGTCAGTCGTAGTAAGGGGAATCAGTGGTAAGGGGGAAAGTCAGTGGTATAAGGGGAAAGTCAGTGGTAGTAAGGGGGAAAGTCTGTAGTTAAAGGGGAAGTCAGTGTAGTAAGGGGGAAGCAGTGTAGTAAGGGGGAAAGTCAGTGGTAGTAAGGGGAGAAAGTCATGGTAGTAAGGGAGAAAGTCAGTGTAGTAAGGGAAAGTCAAGGTGTAAGGGAAGTCGAGTGTAGTAAGGGAAAGTCAGTGTAGTAAGGGACGTCAGTGTAGTAAGGGAAAGTCAGTGTAGTAAGGGGAAAGTCCCAAGTGTATTAAAAGGGAAAAGGTCCTAAAATTTATAAAGGTGGATCACAGTTTCCATTAGAGTTCTTTGTCAGCATAAAGTGGCTAAAACCGATTCCCCAGGCCTGAATTCAGCATCAGTCTTCACTGGGGGAAAAAGTCCCCCATGCTGATACTATTGATGTTAGATTGTTGATAAAAAGGTCCTGGATTACGATTAAAACGTAGAGTCTCATTTAATTGGCTGCAATCTGTAAGTTGCAGGATCAATAGATCCCCAATGAACATTTATCCCTCTGGTAGTAAAGCGAGACGGTATACCCAGCTCTGGCTTCTCTATGTCTGTAGGCAAGAGTGGCACTACTCGAGAAGAGCAGGTTTTCAAGTAAATTGTTTTGTGTGTATAAGCCTCCTTAGTAGAGCCTTTTTGCGGGTAATTAAGGGGACGGTCTATTGTTTGTGAGGTGAAGGGACAGTCAGTGCGTGAGTTAAGGGGGAAATCAGTGGTAGTAAGGGAAAAGTCAAGTAGTAAGGGGGAAAGCAGTGGGTAGTGAGGGGACAGTCAGTGGTAGTAAGGGGGGAAAGTCATGTGATAAGGGAGACAGTCAGTGTGTAAGAGTGGAAGTCAGTGGTAGTAAGGGGAAATCATGGTACTAAGGGGAAAAGTCAGTGGTATAGGGGGGACATGTCAGTGTAGTAAAGGGGGAAGTCATGGTAGTAAGGGGGGGGGGTCGGTGTATATAGCGGGGAAGTCAGTGTCTAAGGGGGACAGTCAGTGTATAAGCGGGAAAGTCAGTGTAGTAAGGAGAAAGTCATGGTATACGGGAAAGTCATGTAGTAAGGGGGAGTCCAGTGGTTAGTAAGGGGAAATCATGTGTATAAGGGAAAGATCATGTGGACGTGGGAGGCAGTATTGCTATGACGAGAGGCGCCAGTCAGTGAGTAGGGCAAATGTCCATGTATAAAGGGAAATTCCGTGAGTACGGAAGTAGGGACAGTCAGGAGAGGGGACATCGAGTGTATGTAGCGCGGGGACAGTCAGTGTGTATCAGTGGGGGACAGTCAGGTAGTAGGAGGGAAATCCGGTAGTAAGGGGTCCGTGTCAGTTAGACGGGAAAGTATTGTAGTTAAGGGAAGTCAGTGTAGTAAGGGAGAAAGTCAGTGTAGTAAGGGGGAAACGTCGTGGTAGTGGGAAAGTGGAGAGACAAGAGTGGTAGTAAGGGGGGAAGTCCAGTAGTAAGGGGAAAAGTCATGTAGTAAGGGCGGAAGCAGTGTAAGGAGTCATAGTAAGGGGGGAAAGTCAGAGTAGTAGGGGAGTCTAGTGTATGTAGGGGAGCAGTGGTAATAGCGGGCGTGTAGGCAAGTCTGGGTAGTAAGGTGAAAAGTCAGTGTAGTAAGTGAGAAGAGTCAGTGTAGTAAGGGAAAAATCATGGTAGTAAAGGGAAGTCAGGGTAGTCATGAGGAAAGTCATGGTTAGAAGTAAGGCAGGAACCAGTCAGTAGTAGTAAGGGGGGAAAGTCAGTGTAGTAAGGGGAAAGTCAGTAGTAGTAAGTAGTAGGGAATCAGTAGTAAGGGGGAAATCAGTGGTAGTAAGGAGGGAAAGTCATGTAGTAAGGAGGAAAGTCAGTGGTAGTAAGGGGGGAAAAGTCTGTGTGTAGTAAGGGGAAATCAGTTTAGTAAGGGGAAGTCATGGTAGTAAGGGAAATCAGTGTAGTTAAGGGAAAGTCAGCAGGTAGTAAGGGGTAATCAGTGTAGTAAGGGACAGTGTAGTTAAGGGGAAAGTCAGTGTGGTAAGAGGAAAGTCACGGGTAGTAAGGGGGAAAGGTCATGTAGTAAGGGGAAAGTCAGTGGTAGTAAGGGAGAAAGCATAGTAAGGGGGAAAGTCAGATTAGTAAGGGGGGAACAGTGTTTAAGGTGAGGTAAGGGAAGTCAGTGTGTGGGGGAAAAGTTCACAGGTCTACTACTTACCTGTGTTCCGACCCCGTGGTACAGACAGTTGACACGTTGTCCAAACGGTTGATGTCTAGTTTCTGCTGAAGTCCAGCAGCTGCTGCCTGCATGGTCTGCTAACACTGTCATAACTGCTGGCATAGAGCTCTGCAAGATGGACAGCAAGGAGGGGTTAGAGAGTGTGTGTGTGTGTTATGACTGACAGAGGCAGAGAAAACATTCAACAGCAACAGGAGAGTCATTGAATGAATGGAGCATTCCACCCAGCTAACCACCTCTCCTAACCCCCCCCTGTTCCCATCCCCAGTCAGTCAACACCACCCACAGACCTGGTGCTCCTTAAATTGGTGAGGATGGCTCAAAGTGATGCGGCAAAGGAATAAATGGAATGATATCGAATCACACCACACGGTTTCCATGTGTTTGACACCATTCCATTACAGACATTAGTATGAGCCGTCCTCCTCACGCAGCCGTCTGTGGACACACTGTGACACACCCCTCCTCCTCCTCATCTCCACCAGTAAACAAGCATGACATGAGCTGGCCCCTTGCTCACTTTTTCCAATGAGTTATATCTTGTCACACAAACTACTCAAAGCTATAAATAAGAAAATACACTGAAAAACAAAACACAATGACAGCTAAGTTTAGATCAGGCATATACCCTTTCCATAAAGGAACATTCTGACAGTTGTATTTTGACAATTCATAAAAAGCTTTTTATGATATCGTTTAATAAACAAACATGAAAGTTTGTCTAACATACTGAAAATATCACATTATCATGCCACCTCCAGAACACAATCGAACCACGTGCCACAGGACGTCACTTTGTTTACATCAGCACTTGACAGGCGTGGCTATTTTGAAGTTCAAACACACCTTAATTTAACAGTAAACACTGATGCATGTATGAGAATACTGAAATATGCTGCTTTATCGTCTTATATCCGATGCAATCAATCAGTTTATCTCGCTTAACATAACCACCAACTTCGGTTGATCGATACAGTGTGACGGTGTAGATAACGTTAGGGAGTATTGGGTGCGTTCCAGGTCTATATAATGCCGCKTTCAAAACAACTGGGTGCACGGAAAAATACAAAGTCAAATCATGACGTCATTGATCTTCGGGTGGAAAAGTCGGAGCTCTAGAAAAAGGCCCGACTTCCCGAGTTTGATGACMATTCAAATCGATTTTAACCAGTCAGAGCTCGTTTTTTTCCCCAACACTGTAGTCGGACATCGGAGATGTACTAGTTCCCAGTTGATTTGAACGCGGCAATAAAACAAGGGGTAAGCAGCCMACGTGATATTTATCCATTACCTGCAACACTTCGTAAACAATAACAAGTTAGCGAAACTGGATACAGGTAGGCTAGTTTACAAGTTCGTTTCAATTGGGGGGAAATTCAAATATCTAAATTCGATAGAAATAGTAAATACACACAGCAGCACCAGCGCATTGCCCTGGCTAAATGCTGATTCGGTACCAAGCTATTGATACGACTGTCGTTGATGCCAAGACAAAAGGAAGTCTATGCCACCAGAGAGAACGTGTGGTCCTCCATAGCTAGCTGGCTATCATCACCCTGACTACCAGACACACGCCTCCCCAACCCCTCCCACTCCAAGCTTATCAAAGGGAAGGCTTGCGTCGTTCATTACCCAGCTAGTTAACTGTACAGCAAGTAATACACGCCTAACAAAATAGTTTTTTTTTTTTTAAATAAGTTTGAAAAGTAGCTATGACCCTTAATGCATCTTAATGTTTTTACATCTTACTAAAATAACAACTAACTTGCCGTCCAAACAGCGCACGAATACGGCGCATCACTGGTAAAGTTAGCACAATTAACGTTAGCAAACTAGCAACAAAATACATCCGCTCACACCACGGACGCTGTTTCTGAGGAAGGAGTGGACGAATTMATTCATTATTTTCTGTCCCCCCGGTCCTCAGCATTGCTTGCTATCATCACCACACCACTCACACCCAACCCTAGCGGAGTTTCTCACACACCAGCATCCCTTGTAAAGTGCATCACACACCAACGTTACCACTTACTTACCTAACTAGTAGTTACACTTATTACTGATGCTCTCTGGATTTTACATTCCAAAAGTGAAATTAAAGTCTAAAATATATATTTTTACCCCTAAGTCAAATGCTACTTTGCACCCCTGAGTTACCTACCAAAAGTCCAAGCCTCTGACTAAAGAAGATGGTCTTCCCCCCAGGGAAGCTAGCTACAAGGCTATATACAATATCGTTGTTGTTTTAGTCAGAAATAGGCTGGCTAACGTTACTGTTATCTCTGACACGTTAGCTGGCTCCAATTCAGAATGTGTATTGATGGCTAGTTAATAAGGATCACAGATAATGGATTCCGCAACTATTTCACGGCACGTCACCTAATATACTCCGATTCATTTTACGAAATAAAATAAACCTTGATTTACAATTTAATTCTTTACTATAATAATTTTGCAGCGGGGCGGTTTGAGAGATTGTATTCCTGCGCCTCTTCTCCTCGTTGAAGCAACTAAACTCCACATAACCGGTTGAAACCGGTTCAGATGGGAGATTCCATCTCCGGTTTAGTTTTCAGCCGATGGCGCCGCGAAAGTTTGGACTAACGTCACGCCCACTTTACACTCCCATTGGGTGGGGTTGTTTTTACGGACATCATTGCTTAAACTCTTGGGTAACTCCATTGTCAATCAACTTAAATTCGTCCAGGCACCCACGCGACTGCTCCGCCCATGGTCAGAAAAAGAGGGCGGACTCCGATCAAGCAGAATGGACTTTTCGATGCCTCCAACGTGAATGGCAAATAGTGCTTTCAATATTGTTTTGCCATTGTGTGCGCRTTTGTTACAATCTACAATCACTTTGCAACTTGAGAAGTGTCGCTAGTATTGCTCAATAGTCTTGACTTGATTGACGTTTAGAGAAATGTATTTTTCTAACACTATATCCATTGCAAAAGGATGTGTGACTTATCAGAACAGCATTTCATTTCGTTATCGACCCAGCTCACCATCACGCTGTTTTGTTGTGATCATGACATTGCAATTCACTAGTCTGTGCTGTGCAACCTACACGAGATACAAAGAGGAAACGTGTTTACATTAGGTAAAGGAGATACAGTMCACAATACAATCGCCTGACTCGTGAGCCTGTTGCTGGTAATTTTCCACCAGCCACGAGTGGGAGTGGTTACAATGAATCCGCGCACTGCACAAGTTTACAAAAATGACATGGAARGGAAATGTCCACACTATGTGGTGTACCTCTTCAGTTCAGAACATGACGCTAGCATCAAAGACCATGTAACATTAGTCCCGATTGCAATTTAGGAGAGTTAAACAAATATGTWGTATCATTGCTGCTCTCTGTAAAGGATGCAAACATRACAGCGTTTTTTTWAAACCTCACTGTCACGTGACCCAGCGTGCCACTTGATGGAAAAATACTGGATTTAGTGTCGGCAAGCTGTACTAGTAAAGTCATCCGCTAACATAATTGAGAGCGAGGTTTCAGAAGGACGTACGTTCCATTATTCTATAGGCTACCTTACCCAGCAACACAACGCTGTTACCCTCAAATTCAATGTGCTCAGTGTGGTTTGAGCTATCATATAGAGAGASATTAATAACAGATTTTCAATCATTACATGGCTATTACACATGTGCAATAATCAGTGTGTGGTTTTAATTTTCTATACTTTTGCACACAAACAAACATGGTCATCACATTAGCAGACCATGCACAATGTCATTGCATGCTATTCTGCACAAGTTTGATTGACATTTTACAATGCACACTACATGTCCAAAAGTATGTGGACACCCCTTCAAATTAATGGATTAGGCTATTTCAGCCACACCCGTTGCTGAAAGGTGTATACAATCGAGCACACCGCCATGCAATCTCCATAGACAAACATTTGCAGTAGAATGGCCTGTACTGAACAGCTCAGTGACTTTCAACGTGGCACTGTCATAGGATGCCACCTTTACAACAAGTCAGTTSGTCAAATTTCTGCCCTGCTAGAGCTGCCCCGGTCATCTGTAAGTGCTGTTATTGTGAAGTGGAAACGTCTAAGAGCAACAACGGCTCAGCCCTAAGTGGTAGGCCACACAAGTTCTATGGGACCACTGAGTGCTGAAGGGCGTAGCGCACAAATATTGCCTGTCCTCAGTTGCAACACTCACAGCTTGTGGAAAGCCTTCCCATAAGAGTGGAGGATGTCATAGCAGCAAAGGAGGGACCAACTCCATAGTAATGCACATGATTTTGGAATGAGATGTTCGACGAGCAGGTGTCCAGTGGAAGTTCACATTTTAATTTTTTTTGTCAACTGTTAATTGACCCATATTCTACAAAGCTATTTGGGTTGAAGCATATTAGTTAATTCACCCGTATTCTACAAAGCTCTATGGGTTGAAGAATATTTGTTCATTCACCCGTATTCTACAAAGCTTTTTGGGTTTAAACATATTTTAACAATATGTGCTGGCTACACACAGACATTTTTTATTTATTTTCCTGTCTATTTGTGAACTTGATGCCTTCACTAGCCTACTACAGCCAAGCCTGAAAGATAACAGAATTGAAGAGTAACTTAGGTAAACCATATATACTGTATATATATATACACAAGGCAAGAGAAGTCCTCAGCCATGCAGGTCATTCAGTAAATGTTTGAAAGAGTGTGTATAGTCCACTCTGGCTTAGATTTTCTCTCATCTTCCCCTTCTCTTGAAGTCAATGTCAAATTCCAAGAACTTCCACCTTGAAAGAAAAACAAACAGGGCTGTCGACTTTCCAGGAACTTGAGAGAAAAAAAAGTGTTTGAGTAACCTCCCTCAGTGATCTCAGCTCATTCAGGTAGACAAACGGACGGCTCAAATGGCACCCTATTCCCATATGTCTCTGGTCAAAAGTAGTGCACTATATAGGGCACTGGTTAACAGTAGTGCACTATATAGGGCACTGGTTAACAGTAGTGCACTATATAGGGAATAGGGTGCCATTTGGGATACAGAGTGTGCACGGACTGTTGAATTAAGATTCTGAGTTTTAGGTCTGCCTCAAGAGAAAATAGGTTTCTATTCTCAAAGGGATTCTAACCTGGTTAAATAAAGGCTATATAAGTTCMGTTTCTGTTGTTTACATTGCAAAGGGTTCAATGAACAGATATGAGGAACAGATATGTCAGGTATTATTCAGTCACAACTTATAAGACMATTGRAATTGATAGAAACGTTCTTCTTTATTGATAGAAAACCAACACGTTTATCATTAGCTAGCCTTCRTCAGGCCRCCTACAGAGAGAAGAAGACTGTTGTGTACATGAACACCTTGTCATGGATTATCTTCATTAATCAATAAGGTGAACTCCAGATCCTACTAACGTGACAGGCTGCAGGCACAGTAACAAGCCTGCGCWTGTAATGACAGCTTGTCTGATTTGAATATAACATATTAACAGATTGGAAGACAAATCAGGCAGCATATGATTTACACCCGTGTGTAATATCTGGACTTCTCTCTTACTCTCATGGTTTTACTTGAGGGTTGTTTTACACCCGTGTGTAATATCTGGACTTCTCTCTTACTCTCATGGTTTTGTTTGAGGGTTATTTAGTTTACCTAGAGGGATATTCCTCTATTCTTCTTTTAAAAAGGGATATAGCCACCTCTAAACTTATTATAAGTGCACTATTTTGACTGAGTAATGTTTGCAAATATTGACTGACCAATGAACTCTGTGCAGCTGTCACTGGACTTTTCAAAGTCCCTCCATACGGTCACCTTTCACTCCTTCAGCTTTGCATCATATCATCA
>NW_019947165.1:2155-13650 GCF_002910315.2 Salvelinus sp. IW2-2015 | reverse complement strand
TTTATAGAAATATATTCTACATTTCTATTCTATGTTTCTATAGCATGCATAATTTAACTATTCTGTCATGTTTGTCCCAATAAAACTATTAAAATGAATCTGTCAGGAAAAAAAAGTCACTTTTTGACTTCAGAGAGAGAGAGAGAGCGGTATTATTTGAAAATGAAAAAGGGTTAGGCTGCCTTTGATTTGTGCCCCTCCCTTCCTCCTTTCCCCTGTCAACAGCTCTCACTCTCTCTCGCCACAGGAATTCATTGTTACACATGTGCGAGAATTGGAGTGAGCAACCAAACGCGCTCACTCAGGATTAGACTGGTCAAATCTTGTTCTGTCTGGTTGTGATCGGGGCAGCTCATTTACATACATTATTCATTACATCATAATAGGGTTCTGACCCTGGTGTTCTAGGAGTTCCTCATAACAAACCTATATTGACCTTCTGTTGTTGTTGCTCTTATGTTCATACAGCCAGTGCAGTGTGTTATTGGATATAATACAGACTAGTGGAGATATTGGAACATGTAGAACATGGAGAGCATGTAGAATGATACTAGCCTGCAAAGCAGAGGGGGATAAGTCGTGTTTTGACATTTGTCAGTTGTTATTGTGGTGTTGGTTTCAAACAGTGTATATGGAAGTTGTTTGTGATAAATTACATGGTAGTAGATGTGTTACGTATCCTCAATTGTTGAAAATCGTAGAAAATAATTTGAGTTATTTAATAGTAGTATGGTATTAGTACACACTGTTTCCATATTGTAATGTTTTGAGGAAAATACTATCATACAGTGTGTAGTAGTGGTGTGTATATACACCTTCTCACTCAGTAAACTATAAACAGTGTTGTAGTAGTGGTGTGTATACACACCTCTCACTCAGTAAACTATAAAACAGTGTGTAGTAGTGGTGTGTATACACACGCCTCTCACGCAGTAAACTATAAACAGTGTGTAGTAGTGTGTGTATATACACACCTCTCACTCAGTAAACTATAAACAGTGTGTAGTAGTGGTGTGTATATACACACCTCTCACTCAGTAAACTAAACAGTGTGTAGTAGTGGTGTGGTATATACACCTCTCACTCAGTAAACTATATACAGTGTGTATAGTGGTGTGTATATACACACCCCTCACTCAGTAAACTATAAACAGTGTGTAGTAGTGGTGTGTATATACACACCTCTCACTCAGTAAACTATAAACAGTGTGTAGTAGTGGTGTGTATATACACCTCTCACTCAGTAAACTATAAACAGTGTGTAGTAGTGGTGTGGTATACACACCTCTCACTCAGTAAACTATAAACATGTGTGAGTAGTGGTGTGTATACACACCTCTCACTCAGTAAACTATAAACAGTGTGTAGTAGTGGTGTGTATATACACCTCTCACGCAGTAAAACTATAAACAGTGTGTAGTAGTGTGTGTATACACACTCTCACTCAGTAAACTATAAACAGTGTGTAGTAGTGGTGTGTATATACACACCTCTCACTCAGTAAACTATACCAGTGTGTAGTAGTGGTGTGTATACACACCTCTCACTCAGTAAACTATAAACAGTGTGTAGTAGTGGTGTGTATACACCTCTCACTCAGTAAACTATAAACAGTGTGTAGTAGTGGTGTGTATACACACCTCTCACTCAGTAAACTATAAACAGTGTGTAGTAGTGGTGTGTATACACGCCTCTCACTCAGTAAACTATAAACAGTGTGTATAGTGATGTGTATATACACGCCTCACTCAGTAAACTATAAACAGTGTGTAGTAGTGGTGTGAATATACACGCCTCTCACTCAGTAAACTATAAACAGTGTGTAGTAGTGGTGTGTATATACACCTCTCACTCAGTAAACTATAAACAGTGTGTAGTAGTGGTGTGTATATACACCTCTCACTCAGTAAACTATAAACAGTGTGTAGTAGTGGTGTGAATATACACGCCTCTCACGAAGTAAACTATAAACAGCGTCACCTTGGTGTCTTCAGAAGTGAACTGGTGAGATTGGCCGTGCAAATTAAAGCCTACAGCGCCTACTAGTGGTTGAAACGAAAACCTTACGTGCAAGAGCTACTTTGAAGGATAGGAGATGAGGACTGATTGGCTGATTTAATTCATTAGATCTTTCCATTGTGGTGGAAAACAGGCTATTAGAGACGGACACAGCAACTTCCTTTCCTATTTATACTTTTTATTTTCCATTTACAAAGACAACAACAACAACACATTGACAACAAACATCCAAACATGACAATAAACTATAGAAGGGGTAAGGGATATTTTATTTATTTAACCTTATTTAACTTGGCAAGTCAGTTAAGAACAAATTCTTATTTACATGACGGCCTACACGGCTAAACCGTACGACGTTGGGCCAATTGTGTGCCGCCCCATGGGATCCCCAATCACGGCCGGTTGGATACAGCCTGGATTCAAATCAGGTGTCTGTAGTGAAGCCTCAAGCACTGAGGCGGGTGATGGTTTGGGTGAGGGTACAGTTGATGAACAAGTACAGACAGTTGATATACTATGCTTTACACACGTCTCTAGTGTCCCAGAGGCCCTCTAGGTCAGGGAGGGGGGGGGTTTCTGGTCACTCACATGGAGGTAGTGATGGGGGGGTTGTGTTTTGGTCACTCACATGGAGGTAGTGATGGGGGGTTGTGTTCTGGTCCACTACATGGAGGTAGTGATGGGGGGTTGTTCTGGTCACTCACATGGAGGTAGTGATGGGGGGGTTGTGTTCTGGTCACTCACATGGAGGTAGTGATGGGGGGTTTGGTTCTGGTCACTCACATGGAGGTAGTGATGGGGGGTTGTGTTCTGGTCACTCACATGGAGGTAGTGATGGGGGGTTGTGTTCTGGTCACTCACATGGAGGTAGTGAGGGGGTTGTGTCTTGTCACTCACATGGAGGTAGTGATGGGGGGGTTTGTTCTGGTCACTCACATGGAGGTAGTGATGGGGGAGTTGTGTTCTGGTCACTCACATGGAGGTAGTGATGGGGGGTTGTGTTCTGGTCACTCACATGGAGGTAGTGATGGGGGGGTTTGTGTTCGTCACTCAATGGAGGTAGTGATGGGGGGGGTGTGTGTTCTGGTCACTCACATTGAGGTAGTGATGGGGGGGGTTGTGTTCTGACCATGTCATCACATGAGGTAGTGATGGGGGGTTGTGTTCTGGTCACTCACATGGAGGTAGTGATGGGGGGTTGTGTTCTGGTCACTCACATGGAGGTAGTGATGGGGGGTTGTGTTCTGGTCCAACTCACATGGAGGTAGTGATGGGGGGTTGTTCTGGTCACTCACATGGAGGTAGTGGTGGGTGGTTGTGCTGGTACTCACATGGAGGTAGTGATGGGGGGTTTGTTCTGGTCACTCACATGGAGTAGTGATGGGTGAGTTGTTCTGGTCACTCAATGGAGGTAGTGATGGTGAGTTGTGTTTGGTCACTCACATGGAGGTAGTGATGGGGGAGTTGTGTTCTGGTCACTCACATGGAGGTAGTGATGGGGGGGTTGTGTCTGGTCACTCACATGGAGGTAGTGATGGGGGGGTGTGTTCTGGTCACTCACATGGAGGTAGTGATGGGGGGTTGTGTACTGGTCACATGGAGGTAGTGATGGGGGTTGTTGTCTGGTCACTCACATGGAGGTAGGATGGGGGGTGTCTGGTCACTCACATGGAGGTGTGAGGGGGGGGGTGTTCTGGTCACTCAACATGGAGGTAGTGATGGGGGGTTGTGTTCTGGTCACTCACATGGAGGTAGTTGATGGGGGGTTGTTCTGGTCACTCACATGGAGGGATAGTGATGGGGGGGGGTGTTCTGGTCACTCACATGGAGGTAGTGATGGGGGTGTTCTGGTCACTCACATGGAGGTAGTGATGGGGGGGGTGTTCTGGTCACTCACATGGAGGTAGTGATGGGGGGGATGTTCTGGTCACCACATGGAGGTAGTGATGGGGGGGGTGTTGTGTTCTGGTCACTCACATGGAGGTAGTGATGGGGGGTGTTGTGTTCTGGTCACTCACATGGAGGTAGTGATGGGGGGGGTTGTGTTCTGGTCACTCACATGGAGGTAGTGATGGGGGGGTTGTGTTCTGGTCACTCACATGGAGGTAGTGATGGGGGGTGTTCGGTCACTCAATGGAGTAGTGATGGGGGGGTGTTCTGGTCACTCACATGGAGGTAGTGATGGGGGGGGTTGTGTTCATTGTCACTCACATGGAGGTAGTGATGGGGGGGGGGGTTGTGTTCTGGTCACTCACATGGGAGGTAGTGAAGGGGGGGGGGTGTTCTGGTCACTCACATGGAGGTAGTGATGGGGGGGGGTGTGTTCTGGTCACTCACATGGAGTAGTGATGGGGGGGGGGTTGTGTTCTGGCCACTCACATGATGGTAGTGATGGGGGGTTGTGTTCTGACCATTGTGTAATAGTCCCTCGTGCTTCCGTCCCTTTTCTTCTTGTTTGGGTGCTAATGAACACAACCCAGCCTCTCTTTCCTGACAGGTCTTTCTTCAATCTTTACCCACTCTCCTCTCTGTCTGAATCAACCAAGGGTCTTCTTCAATCTTCACCCATTCTGCTCCTCTCTGTCACTTCGGAAATCAAGCAGGGTCTCTTCATCTTCACCCCATTCTCTCTCTCTGTTCATGTCGAATCACAGGGTCTTCTTCATCTTCACCCAATTCCTCCTCTGCTGTCACTGTCTGAATCAACAGGTCTCTTCAAATCTTCACCCCACTTCTCTCCTCCTGTCAACTTGTCTGAATCACAGGCGTCTTCTTCAATCTTCACCCCCTTCTCTCCTCTCGTCAACTGTCTGAATCAACAGGTCTTCTCCAATCTGTTCACCTCCTTCTCTCCTCTCTGTCACTGTCTCTGAATCAACAGGGTCTTTTCTCCAATCTTCAACCCATTCTCTCCTCTCGCGTTCCTGTCTGAATCAACCCCCCCCCCCCCCCCCCCCCCGGGTTTCTCCAATTTCACCCCATTCGCCTCCTCTCTGTCACTGTCTGAATCAACAGGCAAACAAAAAGCCCATGGTTCATTTTTAAGCTACAGTCCCATCAAGTTCAAAGGTTGGAAAGCACAACTGTTGAAGCATTGCTTGGCAAACACCACCTGACATCCCGACCACCGACCGGTTGGCTTTCTTTATAAGGTCTTGTTAAGAGGTTGTTTTTAAAAGAAAGAGAGCTGGTTTGGGGAGGAGAATGGTAGATCTGGTCTGTTAACATGGTGTTCTTTAAAAGAAAGAGAGGCTGGTTGGGAGGACGAATGGTAGATCTGGTCTTGTTACGCAGGTGTTTTTTAAGAGAAAGGAGGCTTGGTTTGGGAGGAGAAATGGTAGATCTGGTCTGTTAAATGTCGTTTTAAAGAAAGAGAAGGCTGGTTTGGGAGGAGAATGGTAGATCTTGGTCTGTTAACAGGTGCTTTTTAAAGGAAAGAGAGGCTGGCTTGGGAGAGAATGGTAGATCTGGTCTGGTGCACTGGGTGGGTTCCTGACAGTAAAGATGAACAAAACAATGAAATTATGACAATAGATCATGTGGGGGTCAGAGGGCAAAGGTAGCACCCCACAGACAGGCACTTCCATTCCATGTACCCGCCCTGGCAACAAACACAGTCAGCTCTTCTTTAGGGCTGGTGTTAAAGTGTACGACTGTCCCTGGGCCGGTAACTGCAAAGGGTTAAGGCAAACAACACGTATGTATTGAACTACAGTAATGTATCTATTCAGTTATGTATCTATTTCATGTTATGTATCTATTCACCAACATCAATTAAAATTGAATTGATGTGAGGAACAATAAGCTAAATCCTATAGCTACAATATTACACAGTGGCGACCTATACCACAAATGTTGACATAATAGGCCCTAATGATAAGGCTAATATAAACGCCTCCAAACTCTTCCCATTTACTAACAAGGGAAATGATGCCAAAGCTCTTGAATGCAAATGAAATTTGGATGACAAAACCATTTGCATCCAGTGGCTAGGGAGTTGGTACCTGTGATGCCATGCTGGGTGTCTCCCTGTCCCAGCCGTAGAGCCCTGACCTTCATGTAGCCAAGCAGAGTCCCTCTCAACCAACTTGATCGCCACTGCTGGGTGTCTCCGCTGTCCCCACCGAGAGCCTACCACATGTAGCAAGCAGATCCCTCTCACCACTCTGATGCCACTGCTGGGTTTCTCCGCTTGTCCCCCGAGAGCCCTGACCAATGTAGCAAGCAGAATCCCTCTCCAACGCACTCTGATGCCACTGCTGGGTGTCCTCCGTCGTCCCCCCGAGAGCCTGACCCATGTTCCAAGCAGATGCCCTCCTCAACCACTCTGATGCCACTTTGCCCCCCCTGGGTGTGTCTCCCTGTCCCCCGAGAGCCTGACCCACATGTAGCAAGCAGAATCCCCTCTCAACCAAAATTCACCTCAGGCATACTCTCACCAAACCCATGTTCATTAGTCAACACCGTAGCAAAACGTTAACGGAAACAGTTTCCTATTTGGACAAAGATAGTACTGGGCCAATCTACTTTTTGGTTCAGGCCGTTTTTCTTCTGTTTTCGTGCTTAACAACCCGCCAGCAACACAGAGTCAAGTATTTATTAACACCCTCGTTGTGACTGTTGCTCCCAGCTCCAAGAACCAGACTTGTTTGCCCCCATCCTTTCCTGTCCGTCCCTGAAGGACCAGCCAGAGGCGGGCAGGGAATGGGGGA
Organism: Salvelinus sp. IW2-2015; assembly: GCF_002910315.2. NCBI lineage: Eukaryota > Metazoa > Chordata > Actinopteri > Salmoniformes > Salmonidae > Salvelinus > Salvelinus sp. IW2-2015. The sequence goes on along the minus strand of NW_019947165.1, from coordinate 6,919 downwards.
GGGAGCACCGGGCCCCTTCCTAACCCACCTGGAGAAACCGGGCTGGGGAACCGGGCCCCGCACCCCCCAAGGAAACCAGGCCTTCATGGAGGAGCAGAGGAGCTTGGACAGAGGCTGATCTCAATTCACTCCACATTTCCATCAAAAACCCAACACACAAACCGCAGCTTGTGTGGGAATTCTGTGTCCGGGAGAATGGAGGGATCCAAGGGAGAGGCGAGTCGCGGTGGGGAGAAGGAGAATGAGGAAGCGGGGGAAAAAAAAAGGGGGGGGGCAGACTGAGGAGAAGGAGAATGAAGGAGCGGGGAGGAGGGGAGATTGAGGGAGGGAGGAGGATGAGGAGGCTTGAAGGGACGAAGAAGACGAGTAGCCAGGAGAAGGTGGCTTGGAGCAAGTCCCAAATTAGACAGGCTGGAGCTTGCGAGCATCCGGAAGGCTGTGGGCCAGGGAGAGGACCCTGAGCAGCGGGCTGGAGACAGAGGGGTCCGGGCGGCCCGGGGACCAGGAACAGGCCCTTCTGGAGTCAGACCAGAGACATCCAACACATCCACGGCCTGCAAGAGAAGGGTGAGGCAAAAGAACGTGGAGGAATGAAGAAACCTAACCATTGTTGCCTCTCTTCCTGTGTAATAACCCAACCAATTGTTCCTTCTCTTCTGTTGTAAAACCTAACGCAATGTTCCTCCTCTCTCTCCTGTGTAAAGACCCAACCAACAATTCTCTCTCCCTCCTGCTGTAAAACCTAACGAACGTTCCCTCTCTCGCCTTTCCTGTAAAACCTAACCAGCGTTCCTCTCTCTCATCTCCTGTGTAAATGAACCTAACCACCGTTCCTCCCTCTCCGTCACTGTGTAAAACCAACCATTGTTTCTTCTCTCCCTGTGTCTAACCTAACCAATGTTCCTCCCTCTCCTCTGCTCCTGTGTAAAACTAAACCAAACGTTTCCTCTCTCTCTTCTGTGTAAAACCTAACCAACGTCCTCTCTCTCTTTCCTGGGCAAAACCTAACCAACGTTCCTCTCTCCTCTCCTGTGTAAACCTAACCAACGTTCCTCTCTCCTGTGTAAAAACCTAACCAAAGTTGCTCTCTTCTTTCCTGTGTAGCAAACCTAACCCACGGTTCCTCTCTCTTCTTTCCTGTGTAAAACCTAACCAACGTTCCTCCTCTCCGGTCCCTGTGTAAAACCACCATTGTTTTCTCTCTCTCTCCTGGTAAAACCTAACCAACGTTTCCCTCTCTCTCTCCTGTGTAAAAACCTAACCAACGTTTCCTCTCTCTCCCTTTCCTGGGCAAAAATCTAACAACGTGTCCATCTCTCCGTGTAAACCTACCACGTTCCTCCTCTCTCTCCTGTGGTAAAACCTAACCAACGTTCCTCTCCTCCTCCTGTGTAAACCTACACCAACGTTCCTCTCACTCCTGTGTAAAAACCTACCAAACAGTTCCTCTCTCTTCCTGTGTAAAAAACCTAACCACACGTTCCTCTCTCTCTCTTGTCCTGTGTAAAACCTAACCAACATCCCCTCTCTCTCTGTGTAAAACCTAAACCAACGTTCCTCTCTCTCCTGTGTAAGAACCTAACCAACGTTCCTCTCTCCTGTGTAAACCCTAACCAACGTTCCTCTCTTTCTGTGTAAACCTAAACCAACATTCCTCTCTCTCTCTCATGTGTAAAACCTAACCAACGTTCTCTCTCCTGTGTAGAAAAATAAAAAAACCTAAACCAACGTTCTCATCTCTCATCTTTGTGTAAAACTAAACCAACTTTCCTTCTCTTCCTGTGTAATAACCTAACCAACATTCCTCTCTCTCTCCTGTGTAAAACCTAACAACGTCCGTCTTCCTTGTAAAACCTAAACCAATCGTTCCTCTTCTTTCCTGTGTAAACAGCCTACCAACATCTCTCTCTCCTCTCTCTCTGTGTAAAACCTAAACCCAACGTTCCTCTCTTTCCTGTTGTAAAAACCTAAACTAACGTTCCTCTTCTCCTGGTGTAAACCTTACAACGTTCCTCTCTCCTGTGTCAACCTAACCACGTTCCTCTCTCTCAGCTGTGTAAAACCTAACCAACGTTCCTCTCATTTCCTGTGTAAAACCTAACCAACAATTCCTCTCTCTCTCTCTCCTGTGTAAAAACTAACAACGTTTCCTCTCTGTCCTGGGTGTAAAAACCTAACTGACGTTCCTCTCTCTCGTCCTGTGTAAAACCTAACCACGGTTCCTCTCTCTCGCTCTCCAAACCTATCGCATCGTCTTCCCTCCCCCGTGTAGGGAGCCTGCCTGAAGGGGGTGAGATTGTTAACACCAAGTCTGTTTCATTGAGAGTGTAACTCTCAGAAGGGGCCCTGCTACAGTCCTCCACACAGAGGGGCCCTGCTACGGCAAGGAACATGGTACATCCTCCGACACAGAGGGCCCTGCTAACTGTCCCCCCGAGAGCCCTGACCCCATGTAGCAAGCAGATCCCTCTCAACCAAATCGCATTACATATGCATAATGTGTTCTAAATCACATTACATATGCATAATGTGTTCTAAATCACATTACATATGCATAATGTGTTCTAAATCCCATTACATATGCATAATGTGTTCTAAATCACATTACATATGCATAATGTGTTCTAAATCACATTACATATGCATAATGTGTTCTAAATCACATTACATATGCATAATGTGTTGTAAATCACATTACATATGCATAATGTGTTCTAAATTAATTGCACTGTATGTGTGCAGACAGCCTCAGGATGGTGATGATACTGTTTAGTGTATTACAATTCAATGGAAACATTGAATATATGATGAATAAACATTGCGTTTGTGTCTCTGATTGTGCCCACTTGTGGTCCAAGTGCTCGTTAAGTTAGTGTGAGAGAGTTGTGACAACACTGTATAAAATGTTTTTTATGACAATAGTTTCAGCTCTGATCACCACCCTCTGATGTTTTGAGGATTCACCCTCAGGCTACTCTCACCAGAACCCATGTTCATTAGGTCACACCGTAGCAAAACGTTTAACGGAAAACAGTTTCCTATTGGACAAATCCAGACAGTACTGCCCCTCTACTTAGGTTCAGGCCGTTTCTTCTGTTTCGTGCTTAACACCCGCCAGCAACACAAGTCCAGTATTTATTAACACCCTCTGTTGTGACTGTTGCTCACCCAGCTCCAGAACCAGACTTGTTTGCCCCCCATCCTTTCCTGTCCGTACCCCCTGAAGGACAGCCMGAGGCGGGCAGGGAATGGTGGAGGGGAGCACCGGRCCTTCCTAACCCACCTGGAGAAACCCGGGCTGGGGAACCCGGGCCCCCGCACCCCCCAAGGAACCAGGCCTTCCATGGAGGACCAGAGGAGCTCTGGACAGGAGGCTGATCTCAATTCACTCCACATTCCCAGCAGCTTGGTGGGAATTCTGTTCCGGGAGAATGGAGGGATCCAAGGGAGAGGAGCGCGGTGAGGGAGAAGGAGAATGAGGAGCGGGAGGGGGGCAGACTGAGGGAGAAGGAGAATGAGGAGCGGGAGGAGGGGAGATTGAGGGAGAAGGAGGAGGATGAGGAGGCTGAGGGAGAAGAAGAACGAGCAGCAGGAGAAGGTGGCTTTGGGAGCAGTCCCAATTAGACAGGCTGGAGCTGGAGGCATCACGGAGAGGGCTGTGGGCCAGGGAGAGGACCCTGAGGCAGCGGCTGGAGACAGAGAGGGTCCGGGGGGCCCGGGGGAACCAGGAACTCAGGGCCCTTCTGGAGCAGACCAGAGACATCCAACACATCCACGGCCTGCAAGAGCAAAGGGTGAGGCAAAAGAGTGGAGGAATGAAGAAACCTAACCATTGTTCCTCTCTCTTTCCTGTGTAAAACCCAACCATTGTTCCTCTCTCTTTCCTGTGTAAAACCTAACCAATGTTCCTCCCTCTCTCTCCTGTGTAAAACCCAACCAACAATTCTCTCTCCCTCCTGTGTAAAACCTAACCAACGTTCCCCTCTCTCGCTTTCCTGTGTAAAACCTAACCAGCGTTCCTCTCTCTCTCTCCTGTGTAAAACCTAACCAACGTTCCCCTCTCTCTCTCCTGTGTAAAACCTAACCAACGTTCCTCTCTCTCTCTCCTGTGTAAAACCTAACCAACGTTCCTCTCTCTCTCTCTTTCCTGGGCAAAACCTAACCAACGTTCCTCTCTCCTGTGTAAAACCTAACCAACGTTCCTCTCTCCTGTGTAAAACCTAACCAACGTTCCTCTCTCCTGTGTAAAACCTAACCAATGTTCCCCTCTCTCTCTTTCCTGTGTAAAACCCAACCATTGTTCCTCTCTCTTTCCTGTGTAAAACCTAACCAACGTTCCTCCCTCTCCCTCTCTTTCCTGTGTAAAACCTAACCAATGTTCCTCTCCCTCTGCTGTGTAAAACCTAACCAACGTTTCTCTCTCCCTCTCTTTCCTGTGTAAAACCTAACCAACGTTCCTCTCCCTCTGCTGTGTAAAACCTAACCAACGTTTCTCTCTCCCTCTCTTTCCTGTGTAAAACCTAACCAACGTTTCTCTCTCCCTCTCTTTCCTGTGTAAAACCTAACCAACGTTTCTCTCTCCCTCTCTTTCCTGTGTAAAACTTAACCAACGTTTCTCTCTCCCTCTCTTTCCTGTGTAAAACCTAACCAATGTTCCCCTCTCTCTCTCTTTCCTGTGTAAAACCTAACCAATGTTCCCCTCTCTCTCTCTTTCCTGTGTAAAACCTAACCAACGTTTCTCTCTCCCTCTCTTTCCTGTGTAAA
>NW_019947165.1:0-2130 GCF_002910315.2 Salvelinus sp. IW2-2015 | reverse complement strand
CCCTAACCAACTGTCTCTCTCTCTCTTCCTGTGTAAACCGAACCAACTTCCTCTCTCCCTTCCTGTGTAAAACCTAAAACCAACGTTCTCTCTCTCTCGTGTGAAAATAAAACCTAAACCAACGTTCCATCTCTCACTGTGTAAAAACTAAACCAACTATTCCTTCTCTTCCTGTGTAATACCTAACCAACGATTCCTCTCTCTCTCTCCTGTGTAAAACCTAACAACGTCCCTCCCCGGTCCTGTAACCAACTTGTTTTCTCTCCGTAAAACCTAACCAACGTTCCTCTCTCTTTCCTGTGTAAAACACCTACCAACATCTCTCTCTCCTTCTCCTGGTGATAAAACCTAACCAACGTTCCTCTCTTTCCTCGTTGTAAAACCTAACACAACGTTCCTCTTCTCCTGCGTGTTAAAAAAAAAAAACCTATACCAACGTTCCTCTCTCCTTGTGATCAACCTAACCAGTTCCTCTCTCTCTCCTGTGTAAAACCTAACCAACGTTCCTCTTCATCTCTCTGTGTAAAAACCTAACCAACGATTCCTCTCTCTCTCCTTCCTGTGTAAAAACTAACAACATTCCTCTCTCTCTGTCCTGTGTAAACCAACCAACTGCTTCCTCTCTCTCTCCTGTGTAAAACCTAAGCCAACGTTCCTCTCTCTCGCTCTCCAAACCTATCGCATCGTCTTCCCTCCCCCGTGTAGGGAGCCTGCCTGAAGGGGGTGAGATTGTTAACACCAAGTCTGTTTCATTGAGAGTGTAACTCTCAGAAGGGGCCCTGCTACAGTCCTCCACACAGAGGGGCCCTGCTACGGCAAGGAACATGGTACATCCTCCGACACAGAGGGCCCTGCTAAGTTCCCCTCTCTCTCTCTTTCCTGTGTAAAACCTAACCAACGTTTCTCTCTCCCTCTCTTTCCTGTGTAAAACCTAACCAATGTTCCCCTCTCTCTCCTGTGTAAAACCTAACCAACGTTCCTCTCTTTCCTGTGTAAAACGGCAGGACGTGGTACAGTCCTCCACACAGAGGGGCCCTGCTACGGCAGGACGTGGTACACTCCTCCACACAGAGGGGCCCTGCTACGGCAGGACGTGGTACAGTCCTCCACACAGAGAGGCCCTGCTACGGCAGGACGTGGTACAGTCCTCCACAGAGAGAGGCCCTGCTACGGCAGGACGTGGTACAGTCCTCCACACAGAGAGGCCCTGCTACGGCAGGACGTGGTACAGCCATGGTATATCAGACCGTATACCACGGGTATGACGAAACATATATTTAACCAGTTTGTATCCAGGGCTGTATCCAGACCTCATTGGTTAAATAACCCACAGCGTTAGATATATGCTCAGATGATTTTCACAGGCTAAACGTTAGCTCGCTAGCTGTAACTACTTCCATTCATAGACACCAACTACCTTCAGTGTCTATTGCTGAAGGCATCTTCTTCCTGGGGACCTTCGTTAAGAACCCTGACTCTTGCTTTAAACATGAACASGCACCGCGTGAGGTATGATTTTTTTTTTTTTTAAAGGTTAAATTCCTACACACCTTCATAGAGTTGGTGCTCTCAGGGCCAGATCTCCATGTTACGATGCTTGTTTACAGAAGTCAGACGTGACCACCTGTGCTAATTAGCTAACATGATTTTCCAGTTTAAAAAAAATATATATTTTTTACAATAAGGAGGTAGAAATAACTAATGATGATAATGCCCTTTGTGTAAGAGCTGTTTGAATAGAAATCCTGGAATTTCAGCCTGTTTTGGTCCATATCATGACATCACAATCTGATCTGATTTATTCTGACCAATGACCAGTCATCCTTTATTTGCAGATGTATCCTCCTACTTTGAAGGGGTACGTGGGTAGGCTCTAGAGCAGGACTGACTAAACTGGGGCCTGCGTGCCAAACTTGGCCAACGATAACGTTTGGCCCGACAAAAGGTTACAGAATTCAGTTGGGGTCTTAACTTACTGGTTTTTCCAGCCCCGTGGCAAAATGAGTGGAATTACATGAAATGTGTTATACAATTGTATAATTGTTCTCTTCAACCCATGGCACAATATGCAGAATTGCAGGAAATGTACTTTAAAAATGTATTTGTTTCTCTCTACCAAATCTCGCTTAT
>NW_019947164.1:32407-33693 GCF_002910315.2 Salvelinus sp. IW2-2015 | reverse complement strand
TACACAACCAATACAGACCCAGTGTACAACCATGATCAGCCACGACTCGTTCTCATTCTGTTAAAAGTCCTTGGACTTTGAGAAACTTTTTTCCACACAATTTGTCGTATCGTATGTCACAACTATGCTAATATTGTGTTTCTACTGTATACTACTGTTATTCTCTATTTTCTGTGAAAGGCATTTGCCTCCTGTGGTCTAAAGGGCTTCAGATTAACAGCAAGAAGGAGATGAGTATTAGAAGATTATTATCTACCTTCCAACCTTCCAACCTTTGTTACATTTTGATCTGGATTCAATACACTAGTGTTGATCTGGATTCAATAGACTAGTGTTGGATTGAATAGACTAAGAGAGAATAATTCAATAGAACTAAGTGTTGATCTGGATTCATAGACTACGTGTTGATTGGATTCATGAGAGGACTAGTGTTGATCTGATGGAAAATAGACTATGTTGATTGGTTCAATAGACTAGTGTTGATCTGGATTCAATAGACTACGTGTTTGATCTGAATTCAATAGACTAGTGTTGGATTGAAATAGACTAGTGTTGATCTGGATTCAATCAGACTAGTGTTGGATTGAATAGACTAGTGTGATCTGGATTGAATAGACTAGTGTTGATCTGGATTCTGAATAGACTAGTGTTGACGGAAGACTAGTTTGATCTGGGTCAATAGACTCAGTGTTGATCTGGGTCAATAGACTAGTGTTGATCTGGATTGAATACGACTCATGTTTGATCTGGATTCAATAGACTAGTGTTGATCTGGATTCAACTAGACTAGTGTTGATCTGGATTAATAGACTAGTGTTGATCTGAATTCAACTAGACTAGTGTTGGATTCTGGAATCCTTAGACTACGTGTTGGATTGAATACGACTAGTGTTGATCTGGATTGAATAGACTAGTGTTGATCTGGAATAGACTAGTGTTGATCCTGGTTCAATAGACTAGTGTTGAATCTGGATTGAATAACTTATGTTGATCTGGATTCCAATAGACTAGTGTTGAATTGGATTCAAATAGACTAGTGTTGATATGAATTCAATAGACTAGTGTTCGATCTGGATTCAATAGACTTAGTGTTGGATTGAATAACTAGTGTTGATCTGGATTGAATAGAATGGTTGTTGATCTGGATGTAAATAACTGGTGTTGATACTGGGATTCAATAGACTAGTGTTGATTCGAATTCAATAGACTAGTGTTGATCTTTGATTCAATACGCACAGTGTTTGGATTGAATACTGACTAGTGTTGATCCTGGATTGAATAGAATG
>NW_019947164.1:24522-31842 GCF_002910315.2 Salvelinus sp. IW2-2015 | reverse complement strand
GTGTTGATCTGGATGTAATAGACTGGTGTTGATCTGGATTGAATAGACTGGTGATATGGATTGAATAGACTGGTGTTGATCTGGATTCAATAGACTGAGGTTAATCTGGATTGAATAGACTGGTGTTGCCAATTTGAGGGAAATATATTTCCTTGTTTATTCCCTTCTGATTCTGGGATTTTACAACCCTAGTTTCCATTGTGTCTGATTTTACAACCGTAGTTTCCATTGTGTCTGATTTTACAACCGTAGATTCCATTGTGTCTGATTTTACAACCGTAGAATTCCATTGTTGTCTGATTTTTACAACCATAAGCCTCCATTGTGTCTGACTATAACACCGTAGATTCATTTTGTCTTGTAAGGTTGTGATTAATATTTCCGTAACTGTTATGTGATTGTGGATAGATGGTAGTAGTTTATTAATTGTAAAATACATACAAAAACATCTTATCAGTTGTAATGATAACTATACTTATTTACTGTTTATTTGAATCTTTCATTAAAAAAAAAAACATTTTTCAAAAAAATAGCCTTACCATTTGAGTGAATATTGTGATCGTTGTGTGATAGATTGTAAGTGTTGTTAATAATTGTAATAGTCATTTAATCTGGAATACCTTACCAGGTTGCCAACAGAGAGCACATTGTTGAACTCGTCGGTCATGGGGTAGTGTTCCAGAGCCATGAAGAGGGTGTTTGAGGACGATACAGATGGTTATTGCCAGGTCTAGAAGGGATCCATCACAATCATCTTCACATACTCCTTTACCTTCAGCCACCATGGGCACCTGTCCCCGATCAGGTACGCCTTGGCAAAAAGTGTACCAAGCTAGGGGGGGCACTTCTGACGAACTCCTCCAGCTCTGAGTGCAGAGACCAGCACAGGGGTTAGGTTGTAATGGTTTGAGGGCTGTGTAAAATTCCACTAACTTTCCCCACAGTTCCTTGGGTTTCTTCAAGAAACTCGGTTTAAGGATTGTCTCGTTGCTCATGCCCCCTAATTCGGGAAAACCGCTAACCAAGATTGGAAAAATCTAAGAACTTTTTGGGAACGATTGTGGAAAGCCCAAGCAGTTTTAAAGGTAACACTTTATATTTCAAAATCATTACTAAATAATTTATAAAGGATTTCTAAAATTTTAATAAAGTAGTTTATAGATATTTATAAATCTGTCATAATTTATTAACTACACAAGATACTGAAACGTGTGCTTTTCAATTTATCTCCTTGACAAAGCTATATGTGCGCTGGTAATAATAACAGTAATGGTTTTAAAATGCTTGATAGCATGACCTTTACATCTTATTGGCTCGTTGAGAGCTTTAACAGTCCAGTCAGCTCTGCCATCAGTTATTATGACTTAGTTACACCTTAGTTTTGAGCAGTTGTAGATTAACTTGTAAATTATAAATTAGATATAAGTTAGTTATATGTTTATAATGAAAGTCATAATGCGTTGACATAGACATGTAATAATGAAAGTCATAATGAGTTAGACATTATAATCGAGGTCATAATGAGTTAGACATTTTATAATGAGGTCATCAATGAGTTAGAGACATTTATAATGAGAGTTGATAATGAGTTACATTACTCATTATGTCATAATGAATAGGTTTATAAATTAGTATGAATATAAGAGTTATTTTATAATGAGGCTCATGATTAGAATTTTAATAGTATTAATGATTAGTTACATTTATACATGAGCGTCAGTAATGAATTAGTTAGACACTTTATAAATGAAGTCATAATGATAGTTAGACATTTATAAATGAGGTTAATGAAGTTAGTTAGACATTTAGAATGAGGTCATAATGAATTAGTTAGACAATTTAGAATGAAGTCATAATGAGTTAGTTAGACATTTAGCAATGAAGTAAATGAGTTAGTTAGAACATTTTAGAAATGAGTCATAATGAGTTAGTTAGACATTTAGAATGAGTTATAATGAGTTAGTTAGACATTTAGATGAATATAATGAGTTAGTTAGACATTTAGAATGAGGTAAATAATGAAGTTAGTTAGACATTTAGACTGATTATGAATGAGTTAGTTAGACATTTAGAATGAGGGCAAAATGGTAGTTAGATTTAGAATGAAGTATAATGCAGTTAGTTAGACATTTAGAATGAGGTATATGAGTTAGTTAGACATTTAATAATGAAGTCCATAATGATTAGTTAGACATTTAATATGACAGTATTAATGATTAGTTAACATAGAATAAGTCATAATGAGTTTAGACATTATAAGAAGTCATATGATTAGTTAGAACTTTATAATGAGGTCATAATGAGTTGTAGACATTAGAATGATCATAATGACGTTAGTAACTTTACGATGAAGTTTTAATGAGTTCTTGCATTGAATGAAGTCATATGAGTTACGTAGACATTAATGAAGTTATAAGAGTATTGGCGTTAAAAGACCTTTAATGACCTCGACCTCTGAAGGTACCCTCACCATCATGGCATCGCTGAGGGGAAGCTAATGGGCTCAGACCGCGTTTCCTACGGAGGGAGGCTCTGCAGCCTCGGGGGAGAGCTGGCCGGCTTGGCACTCGGTCTATATAGGTGGGCTTCACTGGAAGAACGGAGAAACAAAGTTCGACAAAACACACCTGGCCATCAAACAATCTCAATCATCACTTATATTTACATAAAGATTTGTACAAAATTATTTGTCACCAACACAGACTCACATACTACAACAGGGCTCGCTGAAGATAAGCCCTGGTTTAAAAAAAAAAAAAAACATTTTAAAAAGTTCACAAACTTTATCTTCTTTGACCTTCTCCATGCTGCAGGCGGGTAGGGAGGTTGGGGGTGTCAGGCCGACCGTGGTGACGGCCGTTCTGGTCCAGGGAGATGTTGAGACGTCCGTTGATGTCTGAGACTGGGGTGAAGAACCTGGGAAGCAATGGCTTCCTCGTGCTGGTCCTTTTTGTGCTTGTGTGCCAGTTGGGGCCGACGGTGGAGGCCTGCCCTGCTTCCTCCCCATGACGTCCCCGGGAACACTGTCTCGTCAACCCGAAGTCGGCATCGGAGGAGGCACAGGGTCTGAAGGAGAGATACTGGCCTGGCCTGCTACGGCGCGTGCTGAGAGGGTGGGACGACATGGCAGAAGGAGAGGGGGACGGGCAGGGGGGTGGGAAACGTGGAGGCAAGGGGGGCACCGGAGGGAGGATAAAAGAGGGAGAGAGAAGGTTGCAAGAGAAGCAAAGGGAAAGAGAGAGAGGGACAGAGAGAGAGAGGGAGAAACAGCAGAAGGTTGGACCAGAGAGAAAGCAGAGAGTTAGTTGTAAAGACGAACAATTCCCCAAAAAATGGAGACATTCATTATTTTTTAAAAAATGTTAACGCTTGTATTTAAACTACGGCCAATGTCAGTAAGAAAAATTCTAATTTACAATGATGGCCTACACCGGCCAAAACCCGGAACGACAATTGGGATCAGATTGTGCCCTGCCCTAGTGGGTCTCCCAGATCACGGCCGGATAGTGATGCAGTCTGGAATCGAACCAGGGCCTGCAGTGGTTTAGACGCTGCGCCACTCGGAACCGCAAGTGGGTGAGCAGGCCTTGATGGGTGCTGCACATTGGTAGTGAATAAGGTGAGTTGCCTTATTGTCATTGTTAAAGGCTAATCGGGGAACATGGTGATGCTAACAAGGTTCTAATCAACATTCAACACTTTCCAAGAGCGGCCACGTTGCTAACTAAAATCCCTCTGACAGTTAGTGAGCGTGTGATATGTCGCTTGTCTCACAAGCTACTTAAAAGTGAATGCCTAACTTGTAAGTGCGCTCTGGATAAGAGCGTCTGCTAAATGACCCAATCGAATGCAATGCAATAAGTGTCTGTCGTTCCACACCCGCTCATCAGTGCTCAATACTTCCCATTCTGCTTCGTCTCGTGGACCCGGACTAGCATCCTGCTGAGCATGCTCTCTACTGCCGTCCCGTTCACAACTACGCCTGCTTTTAGTTCGAAACGCAGGTAACAGCTTGGGGACACTGACCGTAAGTCTGTCTTCCTGTGGACTCTTCTTTCTTTCTGCCATCCTTTCCCCACCAGTAGAGAAAACAAGTTTCAGTTACACGGTCCAAACACATAACTGATAATATATAATAACTCTATCTTGTGCTTTACATTGACTTTAAAAAGGAATTTCAACACACGTTCTAGTACGAATGTTAATCTTACCTAGTGCTTCAAATCATTATTACAATATTCCTAAAATGTAATACATACTTTATTTCCTGAATTGGGCAAAAGAACACCAAAAGACAACACAAATAAGTAACAGGATTCCTTTAATATAAACTTTAAACCAGCGCGCATAAATCATACAGAGAATATTCTCAACTACTGTATACATGGTTTAACTAATGTAAACCAAGCCATGCATCATAAGAGAAATATTACAACATACTGTACCATGGTTCTAATGAAAACCGGGGTTGGAGTAAATTGCGAATTGAAGACAGTCACATTCAGGAAAGCAACTGAAATATTAATTCAAATAAGTTAATTAATTCAACATGAAGGGAAATGGTTTTACTTCAGTGATTTCAATTTGAAATGAACCCCAGCCCAGAGTAGCCTAGCTACCTCTGTTCTCTGATATAGGTGCTGTACGTGCTAATAAAGTGCAACTCAACTTTGCCCAATGTTGGAACAATAAGTTCTGAACTTGAATCTGGATAGAAAAATGTCTGCTTTCCGTAACAACGGTACAACCTATCGTCCTGAATACAAACCTATCGTCTGAATACAAACCTCGATCAAACAAGTCTGAATACAAACCTAATCGTCTGAAAAGTAAATCCAACTACCCTCTGTTTCTCTGCGTACATGTTCCATGTGCAGCTGGAAACTCTCTCTCCCTTCATCCAGGCCCTCCTGGAAATGGCTGGCCTGGGTTCTGTTCCTCGTAGGCCATGGCCACACGCCGGATCAGGTTGACCAGGTAAGACAGGAACCCAGGAAGAATCACCAGCAAAAGAACACCGATGTATGTTTTCCCTGCTGAACGCCAGATCTGAGGACAGACAGAGATACCGCAGGTTTAATACACACACACACATCTGACCGCAGAGTGTGAGGACGAGAAGAGATACAGCAAGGTTAATACGCACACACACTGAACCAGAGTCTGAGGAGGACAGAGATACAAGCAGGTTTAAATTCACACACACACTGACGCAGAGTCTGAGGAAGAGACAGCCGATACAAGCAGGTTAATTACACACATACACACTGACCGAGAGTCTGAGGAGAAGTACAAGAATACAGCAGGTTAATACACACACACTGACCGCAGAGTCTGAGGAGAGACAGAGATACAGCCGGTTACAACACAACACACATTCTGACCGCAGAGTCTGAGGCGAGCCAGAGATTACAGCAGGTTAATACACACACACTGACCTGCAGAGTCTGAGGACAAGACAGAGATACAGCAGGTTAATACACACACAACACTGGCCGCAGAGTCTGAGGGAGAGACAGCAGATACAGCCGGTTAACACACACACACTGACCGCAGAGTCTGAGGAGAGACCAGAGATACAGCAGGTTAAATACACGACGAACTTGACTGCAGAAGTCTGAGGACAGACAGCAGATACAGCAGGTTAATACAACCACACACACCTGACGCGCAGAGTCTGAGAGAGACAGAAGATACCGCAGCGTTAACACACACAACTGACCGCAGAGTCCTGGAAGGAGAGACAGAGATACGCAGGTTAACACATCACACACTGACCGCAGAGTCTGAGGAGAGACAGAGAATACAACAGCGGTTAATACACACATCACACACTGACCGAAGTCCTGAGGAGCGACCCAGCGATACAGCAGGTAACACACACACAACTGACCGCAGAGTCTGAGGAAGACAGGATGTCAGCAAGGTTAATACAACACACACTGCCGCAGAGTCTGAGGAGGGACAGAGATACAGCAGGTTAATACACACACACACACTGACCGCAGAGTCTGGAGGAGGGAACAGAGATACAGCAGGTTAATAACACACACACACACTGACCGGCAGAGTCTGAGAGGACCGAGCTCCAGCAGGTTACAAAGCACACGAAGCGTCCAGCTCAACCAGTGTATACAGAGTATTGTAGGTTGTGTTACCTGATGATAGAGGTTCTCCAGTAGTCTTGGGTCATCAGTCGGAACAGCCGCCAGAAAGCCCGACCAAGAGCTGTCAAACGCTGGTATACCATAGTTAGGGTTCTTCTATTCTCAGACAGCCAAATCCCTCAGGACACTTCTGCAACACACAGCATCATGCTAGGGTTAACACATGACACAGCAGTGTTCTACCCAGGGGGGGGGGGGGGTGGGGTCCGTTTTCATTCTTTTCAGATTACAGTACCTTATGGTGCCACGCAAGCTAACAATTACTACGGTCCTTATTTTTCGTTTTAATTTGTTTTTTGTTTTACTTTTAAAATGTATACAAAAAAAAACTCTTTAATGTGCATTAACCAAAACCAACCCGTTATTTATGTTTGATCTGGTCTCAAACATCACTGTCTCAATAGGATCCCTGTAAAGCCTGCTCCTCGCCACAACATAACGTTTAATCTAAAAGATACTCTTCTGCATCCAATACGTTACCTGGTGCGCCGGGCATTTAAAATGAGAGAAAGAATCATCTGTTACACACGACTCTTGAGAAAAGTGGAAGCCCATTCTGGGTGATTTCTGCTATTCGTTCTGTCACCCTTCCCTAACCTCTACACACTTTGTAACTGAATTGATGGGTCCACTGTCCAGTACGGGACTTCGTCTTGACACAGTTCAAATTCACGGTTATCGTTGAACACATTTTGGAACGTATCCATGTCGGAAAATGTTACAATACCTGTGTTATGTTTCGTACGTGTGATATGGTTAACATACGTGTGATAGTTAAATACGTGGTAATGTTTCGTAACGTGCGATATGTTACATAATGGTGATATGTTAACAAACTCACGTGTGATATGTTACAAATAAGTGTGATATGTTACATAAGTGTGATATGTTAACAAATACGTGTGAATATTTATCAATACGTTGTGTATGTTAACTAATGTGAATATTGTTACATACGTGTGATGATGTTCATACGTGCGATAATGTTAAGATACGTGGCGATATGTCACTAGACTACGTGCGATATGTTAACAATACGTGTGATAACTGTTTCATACGTTGCTATGTTACATATTAAACATACGTGTGATAGTAGTTAAACAACAAACAATTACGTGTGATAATGTTAACCACACGTGTAGATATGTTAACA
>NW_019947164.1:15088-24497 GCF_002910315.2 Salvelinus sp. IW2-2015 | reverse complement strand
CTGTAGGAGCGGCAGACGACAGCCCTCTACGTTGGACAGGCCCAGCCTCCATGAAGGCTGAGGCCAGACGATGATGCCACAAGACTGTTCGCAACCCTGCTGGAAGTAAGAGTAGCGGATCCATGGCTATCAGCTTGAACACCATACTCCGCTGTGAAGATCACCCGTGAACACCTGGGAGAGCACACAGATAATACCCCACCAATACACGACCGTTACACAACCGTCAACAATCTTTTGGTCTACTAGGAACTGGCAAGCCTTACATTGGCACACAGTCTACCCTGTGGTGGGTGGTGCCTCACAAATAATGGAGCACTAGGATCGCATAGAGCATGGTGCGATTTGGAACACCTAGGAGTAGTCCAAAGGACGAGAGGAGACAGCACAAATCTCGACTATCTCACATCCAGTAACATCTATTCCACCGTCTCGATTATACACATGTCACCAACCAATACACAACCGATGCCTAGGACAACCCAATTCACCAATAACCATGTGGCACGATTACAACAACATCACACAACCATGGACAGCATTCAACAGCCGAGACTCGACTGACTACAACCACTCACCCTACCAACCATCCCATCCCCACTCTACGGATCACCGAGCACATGATGATGCAGCAGGATCTCTAGTGTGAGATCAACCAAGTCCACGATCAATCCAGACCTGCACAACATGTCACCCATGACACATCTAGCAGCAACCATCAACACAACCATCACATACACACAACCATCTACACAACCATCACATCCACCACCATCACATGCAACCATCACATTAACACAAACCATCCCATTTAAAATACAACCATGCCCATTACACAACCAATACACAACCAATCACACAACCATCACATTACACAACCCATTACCACACAACCATCACACATTGCTATGCAGACGACACACAATTAATCTTCATCCTTTCCCCCTTCTGATAACCAGGTGGCGAATCGCATCTCTGTCATGTCTGGCATAGACATATCAGTGTGGATGAACGGATCACCCACCTCAAAGCTGAAAGCCACGGCAAAGACGGAGCGCTCATTCCTCCCGGGGAAGGACTGCCCGTTCCATGATCTTGCCATCACGGTTGACAACTCCAATTGTGTCCCTCCTCCCAGACGCTAAGACCTTGGCGTGATCCTGGACAAACACCCTGTCCGTTTCTCAACCAACATCAAAGGCGGTGACCCGTTCCTGTACGGTTCTGCTCTACATACATTCGCAGAGTACGACCCTGCCTACATACAGGAACGGCGCAGGTCCTAATGCCAGGCACTTGTCATCTCCCCGTCTGGATTACGCAAAACTCGCTGTTGGCTGGGCTCCCTGCCCTGTGGCGATTAAAACCCCAACACTCAATCCGACACCGCAGCCATGACATACCACTCATAAACACAAACAATAACATCACACAAACATCACACAACCATACCATTACACAACCATCACAACAATCATCAAACATTACACAACCATGCACACACAACCATCACACAACCATTACACTAACCCTCCATTACAAACAATACAGACCCAGTGTAACAACCAATGATCAGCCACGACTCGTTCTCATTCTGGGTTATAAGTCCTTGGGACTTTGAGAAAACTTTTTTTTTCCCACACATTGGTCGTATCGTATGTCACAATATGCTAATACTTGTGTTTCTACTGTAATACTACTGTTATTCTCTATTTCTCTTTTGGAAGGGCAATTTGCCTCCTGTGGTCTAAAGGGCTATCAGATTAACACAAGAAAGGAGATGAGTATTAAAGATTATTAAATCTACCTTCCCAACCCTTCCACACCTTTGTTACGTTTTTGGATCTGGATTCAATACACTAGTGTTTGATCTGGATTCAATAGACTAGTGTTGGATTGAATAGACTGGTGTGATCTGGATTAATAAGACTAGTGTTGGATTGAATAGACTAGTTGTTGTCTGGGTTCAATAGACTAGTGTTGGATATAACTGGATGTCAATAGACTCGTGTTGATCAATTATGACTAGTGTTGGATTGAAATAGACTGGTGTTGATCTGGATTCAATCAGACTAGTGTTAGATTGAATAAGACTAGTGTGGATCTGGATTGAATAGACTAGTGTTGTCGGATTGAATAGACTGGTGTTGATCGGAACTGTCTTATCTGGCAATAGACTAGGTGTTGATCTGTGGTCAATAGAACTAGTGTTGATGATTGAATAGAACCTCAGTGTTGATTCTGGATTCAATAGACTAGTATTGGATTGAATAGACTAGTGTTGATCTGGATTCAATAGACTAGTGTTGGATTGAATAGACTAGTGTTTGGATTGAGATAGACTAG
Organism: Salvelinus sp. IW2-2015; assembly: GCF_002910315.2. NCBI lineage: Eukaryota > Metazoa > Chordata > Actinopteri > Salmoniformes > Salmonidae > Salvelinus > Salvelinus sp. IW2-2015. The sequence goes on along the minus strand of NW_019947164.1, from coordinate 22,151 downwards.
TGTTGGATTGAATAGACTAGTGTTGATTCTGGATTTGAATAGACCAGTGTTGATCTGGATTGAATAGACTAAGTGTTGATCTGGATTCAATAGACTAGTAATTGGATTGAATAGACTAGTGTTGGATTGATAGACTGGTGTGATCTGGATTGAATAGACTAGTGTTTGATCTGGATTCAAATAGACTAGTATTGATTGAATAACTAGTGTTGATCGGATTCAATAGACTAGTGTTGGATTGAAATAGACTAGTGTTGGATTGAATAGACTAGTGTTGGATTGAATAGAACTCGTGTTGATCTGGATTGAAAGACCAGTGTTGATCTGGATTGAAATAGACTAGTGTTGATTCTGGATTCAATAGACTAGTGTATCTGGATTTAATAGACTAGTGTTGGATTGAACTAGACTGGTGTTGATCTGGATTGAATAGACAGTGTTGATCTGGATGAATAGACTAGTGTTGATCTGGATTCAATAGACTAGTGGTTGGATTGAATAGACTAGTGGATCTGGAATTCATAGACTAGTATTGATTAATAGACTAGTGTTGATCTGGATTGAATAGAATGGTGTTGATCATGGATTCATGAATAGATAGTGTTGGGATTCTGGAATGGAATAGACTAGTGTTGATCTGGATTCAATAGGACTAGTGTTGATCTGGATTGAAAGACTTTTGATCTGGGTTAATAAGACTAGTGTTGGTTGAATTCAATAGACCTAGTGTTGATCTGGATTCAATAGACTAGTGGTTGATCTGGATTTCAATAGACTAGTGTTGATCTGGATTCAATAGACTAGTGTTGATCTGGATTCAAATAGACTAGTGTTTGATCTGAATCAATAGACTAGTGTTGATCTGAATTCCAATAGACTAGTGTTGATTCTGTATGGATTCAGAATAGACTAGTGTTGATCTGGATGATAGACTAGTGTTGATTGGATTCAGTAGACTAGTGTTGATCTGAGATTCAATAGACTAGTGTTGATCTGAATCAATGACTAAGTGTTGGATTGAATAGACCTAGTGTTGATCTGGATTCAATAGACTATAGTGTCTGGATTGAATAGACAAGTGTTGATCCTGGATTGAATAGACTAGTGTTGATCTGGATAATAGTGGTTGATCTGGAATAAAACTAGTGTTGATAGCTGGGTTCAATAGACTGGTGTTGATCGGGTTTCAATAGACTAGTGTTGATTGATTGAATAGACTAATTTGATCTGGGTTCAATAGACAGTGTTGATCTGGATTCATAGACTAGTGTTGATCTGGATTCAATAGACTAGTGTTGATCTGGATTCAATAGACCTAGTGTTTGATCTGGATTCAATAGACTAGTGTTGATCTGAATTCAATAGACTAGTGTTGATCTGGATTCAATAGACTATGTTGGATTGAATAGACTAGTGTTGATCTGGATTGAATAGAATGGTGTTTGATCTGGAATGTATAGACTGGTGTTGATCTGGATTCAATAGACTAGTGTTGATCTGAATTCAATAGACTAGTGTTGATCTGGATTCAATAGACTAGTGTGGATTGAATAGACTAGTGTTGATCTGGATTGAATAGAATGGTGTTGATCTGGATGTAATAGACTGGTGTTGATCTGGATTGAATAGACTGGTGATATGGATTGAATAGACTGGTGTTGATCTGGATTCAATAGACTGAGGTTACTCTGGATTGAATAGACTGGTGTTGCCAATTTGAGGGAAATATATTTCCTTGTTTATTCCTTCTGATTCTGGGATTTTAACAACCCTAGTTTCCATTGTGTCTGATTTTTACAACCGTAGTTTCCATTGTGGTCTGATTTTACAACCGTAGATTCCATTGTGTCTGATTTTACAACCGTAGATTCCATGTGTCTATTTACAACCTAGTTCCATTGTGTTCTGATTTTACAACCGTAGATTCCATTGTGTCTGATTTTACAACCATAGCCTCCATTGTGTCTGATTTTTACAACCATAGCCTCCATTTGTGGTCTGATTTTACAACACTAGTTTCCATTGGTGTCTGATTTCTAACAACCAGCCCTGATTCCCATTCGTGTCTGATTTTATAAGCCTAGTTTCCATTGGTGTCCTGATTTTACAACCCACCATGAGCCTCCATTGTGTCTGACTATACAAACCGGTATTCCATTGTGTCTGATTTTACAACCATAGCCTCCATTGTGTCTGACTATACAACCGTAGATTCCATTTTGTCTTGTAGGTTGTGATTAATATTTCCGTAACTGTTATGTGATTGTGGATAGATGGTAAGTAGTTTATTAATTGTAAAAATACATACAAAAAAACATCTTATCAGTTGTAATGATAACTATACTTATTTACTGTTTATTTGAATCTTTCATWAAAAAAAAAACATTTTTCAAAAAAATAGCCTTACCATGTTGAGTGAATATTGTGATCGTTGTGTGATAGATTGTAAGTGTTGTTAATAATTGTAATAGTCATTTAATTCTGGAATACCTTACCAGGTTGCCAACAGAGAGCACATTGTTGAACTCGTCGGTCATGGGGTAGTGTTCCAGAGCCATGAAGAGGGTGTTGAGGACGATACAGATGGTTATTGCCAGGTCTAGGAAGGGATCCATCACAATCATCTTCACATACTCCTTTACCTTCAGCCACCATGGGCACCTGTCCCAGATCAGGTACGCCTTGGCAAAAGTGTACCAGCAGGGGGGGCACTTCTGACGAGACTCCTCCAGCTCTGAGTGGCAGAGACCAGACACAGGGGTTAGGTTGTAATGGTTTGAGGGCTGTGTAAAATTCCACTAACTTTCCCACAGTTCCTTGGGTTTTTCAAGAAACTCGGTTTAAGGATTGTCTCCTTGCTCATGCCCTCCTAATTCCGGGAAACCGCTAACCAAGATTTCGGAAAAATCTAAGAACTTTTTGGGAACGATTGTGGAAGCCCAAGCAGTTTTAAAGGTAACACTTTATATTTCAAAATCATTTATAAATAATTTATAAAGGATTTCTAAACTTTTAATAAGTAGTTTATAGATATTTTATAAATATGTCATAATTTATTAACTACAAAGATATGAAACGTGTGCTTTTCATTTATCTCCTTGACAAAGACTATATGTGCGCTGGTAATAATAACAGTAATGGTTTTAAAATGCTTGATAGCATGACCCTTTACATCCTTATTGGCTCGTTGAGAGCTTTAACAGTCCAGTCAGCTAGCCATCAGTTAATTATGACTTAGTTACACCTTAGTTTTGAGCTAGTTGTAGATTAACTTGTAAATTATAAATTAGATATAAGTTAGTTATATGTTTATAATGAAGTCATAATGAGTTACATAGACATGTATAATGAAGTCATAATGAGTTAGACAATTATAATGAGGTCATAATGAGTTAGACATTTATAATGAGGTCATAATGAGTTAGACATTTATAATGAGGTCATAATGAGTTACTTAGACATTTATAATGAAGTTATAATGAGTTAGACATTTATAATGAGGTCATTAATGAAATTAGTTATACATTTATATGAAGTCATAATGAATTAGTTAGACATTTATAATGAAGTCATAATGAATTAGTTAGACATTTATAATGAGGTCATAATGAAGTTAGTTAGACATTTAGAATGAGGTCATAATGAGTTAGTTAGACATTTAGAATGAAGTCATAATGAGTTAGTTAGACATTTAGAAATGAAGTCATAATGAGTTAGTTAGACATTTAGAATGAGGTCATAATGAGTTAGTTAGACATTTAGAATGAGGTTATAATGAGTTAGTTAGACATTTAGATGAAGTCATAATGAGTTAGTTAGACATTTAGAATGAGGTCATAATGAGTTAGTTAGACATTTAGATGAGGTTATAATGAGTTAGTTAGACATTTAGAATGAGGTCATAATGGTAGTTAGAATTTAGAATGAAGTTATAATGAGTTAGTTAGACATTTAGAATGAGGTTATAATGAGTTAGTTAGACATTTATAATGAAGTCATAATGAGTTAGTTAGACATTTATAATGAAGTATTAATGAGTTAGTTAGACATTAGAATGAAGTCATAATGAGTTAGTTAGACATTTATAATGAAGTCATAATGAGTTAGTTAGAACTTTATAATGAGGTCATAATGAGTTAGTTAGACATTTAGAATGAAGTCATAATGAGTTAGTTAGACATTTAGAATGAAGTTATATAATGAGTTAGTTAGACATTTAGAATGAAGTCATATGAGTTAGTTAGACATTTAGAATGAAAGTTATAATGAGTTAGTTGGGCGTTAAAAGAGCCTCTGTAAATTGACCTCTGACCTCTGAAGGTACCCTCACCATCCATGGCATCGCTGAGGAAGCTAATGGAGCTCAGACCGCGTTTCCTACGGAGGGGAGGCTCTGCAGCCTCGGGGGAGAGCTGGGCCGGCTTGGCACTGGACTCGTTTATATAGGTGGGCTCCTGAAAGAACGGGAGAAACAAAGTTTGACAAAACACTGGCCAATCAAACAATCAATCACATTATATTTACATAAAGATTTGTACAAGAATATTTGTCACCACAGACTCCAATACTACAARAGGGCTCGCTTGAAGAAAGCCCTGGTTTAAAAAAAAAAAAAAAACATTTTAAAAAGTTCACAAACTTTATCTTCTTTGACCTTCTCCATGCTGCAGGCGGGTAGGGAGGTGGGGGTGTGCAGGCCGACCGTGGTGACGCCGTTCTGGTCCAGGGAGATGTTGAGACGTCCGTTGATGTTGAGACTGGGGGTGAAGACCTGGGAGCAATGGCTCCTCACGCTGCCTGTCCTTTTGTGCTTGTGTTGCCAGTTGGGGCCGACGGTGGAGCCTGCCCTGCTCCTCCCCATGACGTCCCCGTGAACACTGTACTCGTCATCCCCGAAGTCGGCATCGGAGGTGGCACAGGGTCTGAAGGAGAAGATACTGGCCTGGCTGCCACGGCGCGTGCTGAGAGGGTGGGACGACATGGCAGCAAGGAGAGGGTGGACGGGCATGGGAGACGTGGGAGGCAGGGGGGACTGGAGGGAGGATAAAGAGGGAGAGAGAAGGTGCAAGAGAGAAAAAGGGAAAGAGAGAGAGGGACAGAGAGAGAGAGGGAGAAACAGAGAAGGTGAGACAGAGAGAAAGAGAGAGTTAGTTGTAGAAGACGAACAATTCCCCAAAAAATGGAGACATTCATTATTTTTTAAATGTTAACCTTTATTTAACTAGGCAAGTCAGTTAAGAACAAATTCTAATTTACAATGATGGCCTACACCGGCCAAACCCGGACGACATTGGGACAATTGTGCCCTGCCCTATGGGTCTCCCAATCACGGCCGGATGTGATGCAGTCTGGAATCGAACCAGGGACTGCAGTGTCTTAGACCGCTGCGCCACTCGGAACCCCAAGTGGTGCAGCAGGCCTTGATGGGTGCTGCACATTGGTAGTGAATAAGGTGAGTTTGCCTTATTGTAATTGTTAAAAGGCTAATCGGGAACATGGTGATGCTAAACAAGGTTCTAATCAACATTCAAACTTTCCAAGACGGACACGTTGCTAACTACAAATCCCTCTGACAGTTCAGTGAGGTGTGATATGTGCTTGTCTCACCAAGCTACTTAAAGATGAATGCACTAACTGTAAGTCGCTCTGGATAAGAGCGTCTGCTAAATGACCACAATGCAATGCAATAAGTGTCTGTCGTTACCACCCGCTCATCCAGTGGCTCAAACTTCCCWTCTGCTTCGTCCTCTGGATCCTCGGACAGCATCCTGTGAGATCTTCTACTGGCCGTCCGTTTCAAACTACTGCCCGCTTTTAGTTGAAACGGTGACAGCTGTGGGGACATGACCGAGTCTGTCTCCTGCTGGATTCTTCTTTCTGCCATCTTCCCCACCAGTAGAGAAACAAGTTCAGTTTACACGGTCAAAACAATAACTGATAATATATAATAACCGTCCATCTTGTGCTTTACCATTGACTTTAAAAGGAATTTAACACACGTTCTAGACCAATGTTAATTACTAGTGCTTCAAATCATTATTACAATATTCCTAAAATGTAATACATACTTTAATTTCCTGAATTGGCAAAAGAAKAACAAAAAGAAAAACAAAATAAGTAACAGGATGTTTTAATATAAACTTTAAACCAGAGCCATAAATCATACAGAGAATATATTACAACATACTGTACATGGTTCTAATGTAAACCAGAGCCATGCATCATACAGAGAATATATTACAACATACTGTACATGGTTCTAATGTAAACCGGGGTTGGYGTAAATTCGAATTGAAGACAGTCAATTCAGGAAGCAAACTGAAATATTAATTCAATAATTAATTAATTCAACTGAAAGGGAAATGTTTTTACTTCAGTGATTTCAATTTGAATGAACCCCAGCCCAGATGTAGCCTAGCTACCCTCTGTTCTCTGTATAGGTGCTGTACGGTGCTAATAAAGTTGCAACTCAAATTTCCCAATGTTGGAACAATAAAGCTTTCTGAACTTGAATCTGGATAGAAAATGTCTGCCTTTCCGAAAACGTACAACCTATCGTCTGAATACAAACCTATCGTCTGAATACAAACCTATCGTCTGAATACAAACCTAACGTCTGAATACAAACCTATCGTCTGAAAAGTAAATCCAACCTACCCTCTGTTCTCTGCGTACATGTTCCATGGCCAGCTGGAACTCTCTCTCCTTCATCCAGGCCTCCTGGATGGTGGCCTGGTTCTGTTCCTCGTAGGCCATGGCCACCACAGCCAGGATCAGGTTGACCAGGTAGAAGGAACCCAGGAAGATCACCAGCACAAAGAACACCATGTATGTTTTCCCTGCTGAACGCAGAGTCTGAGGACAGACAGAGATACAGCAGGTTAATACACACACACACCACATCTGACCGCAGAGTCTGTGAGAGAGACAGAGATACAGCAGGTAATACCACACAACACTGAACGCAGAGTCTGAGGAGGGACAGAGATACAGCAGGTTAATCACACACACACTGACCGCAGAGTCTGAGGAGAGACAGGATACAGCAGTTAATACACACACG
>NW_019947164.1:9344-10138 GCF_002910315.2 Salvelinus sp. IW2-2015 | reverse complement strand
AGAGACAGAGATACAGCAGGTTAATACACACACACTGAACGCAGAGTCTGAGGAGGGACAGAGATACAGCAGGTTAATACACACACACACTGACCGCAGAGTCTGAGGAGANATACACACACACACTGACCGCAGAGTCTGAGGAGACTATCATCAGACACACGAAGCGTCCAGCTCACACCAGTGTATACAGAGTATTGTAGGTTGTGTACCTGATGATAGAGGTTCTCCCAGTAGTCTTGGGTCATCAGTCGGAACAGCGCCAGGAAAGCCCAGCCAAAGCTGTCAAAGCTGGTATAACCATAGTTAGGGTTCCTTCCTATTCTCAGACAGTCAAATCCCTCAGGACACTTCCTGCAACACACAGCATCATGCTAGGGTTAACACATGACACAGCAGTATTCTACCCAGGGGGGGGGGGGTCGTTTTCATTTCTTTCAGATACAGTACCTCCTATGTGTGCGTGCACGCACTACAATTACATACAGTCCTTATTCGTTTTAATTAATTTTTTGTTTCACTTTTAAAATGTATAACCTTTTTAATGTGGCATTAACACAACCAGTTATTATGTTTTGATCTGGTCGTCAAACAATCACTTCAATAGGATCCTGTAAGCCTGGCTGCCGKCACACATACGTTAATCTAAAGATACTTCCTGCATCCAATACAGTTACGCTGTGCAGCCGCCATTTAATGAAGAGAAAGAATCATCTGTAACAACACACTGAGAAGTGGAAGCCATTCTGTGATTCTGCATTCGTCACCTCTACACACTTGTAACCTGAATTGAT
>NW_019947164.1:0-5895 GCF_002910315.2 Salvelinus sp. IW2-2015 | reverse complement strand
GTCCTTAACACCTCACCTGGTTACACAGCTGCTTCCTGAGTTATTCACCCAATTTTATTACAGAAAAATCACAGGTGCAAAATGTAGCAGCAGGGACAAGTACACTGATATAACACCACATACTATACTGTATACTAGACATACTAGTACACTACAGTAGTACCTACATACGAATACAGTAGTACACACATACACTAAGTACAGTAGTACACAACAGTACAGTAATTACAGTCAGTTACATACATATACAGTAGTACACTACAGTAGTACACTACAGTAGTACACTACATACAGGAGTACACTAAACAGTAATACAGTAACTACACTACATACAGTAGTACACTACATACAGTTAGTACACTATATACAGTAGTAGTACACTACCAATAGTACACTACATACAGTAAACACTATATACAGTAATACACTACAGTAGTACGACTACAGTAGTACACTACATACAGTAGTACACTATATACAGTAATACACTACAGTAGTACACTACAGTAGTACATTACATACAGTAGTAACACTACATACAGTAGTACAGTATAGTACACTACATACAGTAGTACACTATATACAGTAGTACCACTACATACAGTAGTACACTACAGTAGTTACACTATATACAATAGTACACTAAGTACAAGTACACTACATACAGTAGTACTACATCCAGTAGTACACTACATTACCAGTAATACAGTAGTACACTAACATTACAGTAATACAGTATACCACTACATACAGTAGTACACTACAGTAGTACACTACATACAGTAGTACACATACATACAGTAATACAGTAGTACACTATTACATAGTACAACTATACAATAGTACACTATATACAGTAGTACACTACATACAGTAAACACTATATACAGAGTACACTGCATACTAGATACACTACAACAGTAGTACACTGCAGTACAGTAGTTACACTACATACAGTAGTACACTACAGTAGTACACTACATACAATAGTACACTATATACAGTAGTACACGACATTACAGTAGTACACTACAGTAGTACACTACGATACAGTAACACAGTAGTACACTACATACGTAAACAGTAATACAGTAGTACACTACAACAGTAGACACACATACAGTAATTACATAGTACACCATATACCAGTAGTATACTACATACAATAGTACACTATATACAGTAAGTACACTACATACAGTTACAGTAGTACAACTACATACAGTAGTACAGTAGTACACTACATACAGTGATACACTATATACAGTAGTACACTCAACAGATACAATACATTACAGTAGTAACACTACATACAGTAATACGTAGACACTACATACAGTAGTACACAATACACTAAGAGTACACTATATACAGTAGTACACTATAGTTACAGTAGTACACTACATACAGTAATACAGTTACACTATATAGATAACTACAGTAGTACACTTACATACAGAAGACACAATATACAAGAGTACACTATATACAGTAGTACACTATATACAGTAGTACACTACATACAGTAATACAGTAGTTACACTATATACACTACTAACAGTAGTACACTACATACAGTAATAAACATATACAGAGTACACTACATACAGTAATACACTATATACAGTAGTTACACTATATACAGTAATACACTACATACAATAGTAGCAGTATGTTTAGAGTCTCAGCATGGAGTAAAGCAGTATGTTTAAGTCGTCAGCGTGATAAACAGTATGTTAGAGTCTCAAGCGTGGAGGCATAAAAGCAGTGTGTTTAGAGTCTCAGCGTGGGGATAAAGCAGGATGTTTAGATCTCAGCGGGAGATAAAGCAGTTGTTTTAGGAGTTCAGCTGGGGATAAAGCAGGATGTGTTTAGAGTCTCAGTGTGGGGATAAAGCAGGTGTGTTTAGAGTCTCAGCGTGGGGATAAAGCAGGATGTTTAGAGTCTCAGCGTGGGAGTAAAGCAGGATGTTTAGAGTCTTCAGCGTGGGAGTAAAGCAGGATGTTTAGAGTCTCAGCGTGGGAGTAAAGCAGTGATCGTTCTAGGAGTCTCAATAATGGGGATAAAGCAAAACAACAGATGTAGCTAAACTCACACACATCGACCTTTCTGTTTCGAAACAGCAGAAATCATAAAATCATAAACCTTGTTCTCCATGGAGTCCATTGGTCACTCTTACAGAGGTAGCTAAAAGTAGCTTAACATAGTCATAATTGAAATGATAGAGACAAAATGTGTGTGTGTGTGTGTGTGTGTGTGCGCGTGTCTGTTTGTGTGTCTAGGTGTGCGTGTGTGTGTGTGTGTGTGTGTTTGTTTGTGTCATCATAATGTATTTGAATCTTTAATTTGGAAACCTAGTCAGGGATTACTTGTTGGAATACACTCAAAAGATTAAACTTCCTCTATGTTTTATGTCCTCACTGCTTTTGACCTACTTACAGTAATGTGTCACCTACATGGATAACCTCACTAAAGGTTCAGCTCAAATGTAACAAAAGTCTCCAAAACAGTTATTTCTTTATGATTATTTTCCTAGAGTATACCATTGTCACGTCCCAGACAAGCTGTGTTCAATGAACAAGCACTGTATCTGCCTGTCTGATAAAAAGAACAAGGAAACTGAAATAATGTGTTTTATGACCTCTGTCTGTCTGTCTGTCTGTCTCTCGCTCCCTCTGTCTCTCGCTCCCTCAGTCTCTCTCGCTCCCTCAGTCTCTCTCGCTCCCTCAGTCTCTCTCGCTCCCTCAGTCTCTCTCGCTCCCTCAGTCTCTCTCGCTCCCTCAGTCTCTCCTTTCTCTCGCTCTCTCTCAATTCAACTAATTTCAATCTCTCTCTGTCTCTATCTCACCCCCCCCTCTCTCTATCTCAAAATAAAGGAGGCAGAAAGAAAGGAGAATTCATCCTCATTGTTTTGTTGGTCCCAACAGCCATTATGTGTGTGTGTGTGTGTGTGTGTGTGTGTCCACATCCCCAAGGACTTAACATGGTCCACACAAGCATTTCGCTACACTACAAGCATTTCGATACACTCGCAATAACATCTGCTAACCATGTGACCAATAAAATTTGATTTGATTTAACACACCCACACAGTCACAAAGAGGGCACAACAGCTCCTCTTCCCCCTCAGGAGGCTGAAAAKATTTGGCAWGGTCCCTCAGATCCTCAAAAAGTTATACAGCTGCACCATCGAGAGCATCTTGACTGGCTGCATAACCAACAAGCTCCGAGACAGCTTCTACCCCAAGCTCCAAAACTGCTAAATAGTTAATTAAATGGTTACCTGGACTATCTGCATTGACCCTATCTTGAACTGACTCTGTGAACATTCAAAAGACTATATACAGCGGCAAGAAAAAGTATGTGAACCCTTTGGAATGACTTGGATTTCTGCATAAATTTGTCATTCAATTTGATCTGATCTTCATCTTAGTCACAACMATAGAAAAACACAGTGTGCTTAAACAATTAACACCCAAATTATWGTATTTTTCTTGTCTTTATTGAATACATAATTTAAACATTCACAGTGTTGGTTGGGAAAAGTATGTGAACCCCTAGGGTAATGACTTTTCCAAAAGCTAATTGGAGTCAGGAGTCAGATAACCTGGAGTCCAATCAATGAGATGAGATTGGAGATGTTGGTTAGAGCTGCCCTGCCCTGTAAAAAACACTCACAAAATGTGACTTTTCTATTCACAAGAAGCATTGCCTGATGTGAACCATGCCTCGAACAAAAGAGATCTCAGAAGACCTAAGATTAAGAATTGTTGACTTGCATAAAGCTGGAATGGGTTACAAAAGTATCTGTAAAAGACTTAATGTTCATCAGTCCACGGTAAGACAAAATGTCAATAAATGGAGAACGTTCAGCACTGTTGCTACTCTCCCCAGGAGTGGCCATCCTGCAAAGATGACTGCAAGAGCACAGCGCAGAACGCTCAATGAGGTTAAGAAGAATCCTAGAGTGTCAGCTAAARACTTACAGAAATCTCTGGAACATGCTAACATCTCTGTTGACGAGTCTACGATACGTAAAACACTAAACAAGAATGGTGTTCATGGGAGGRCACCACGGAGAAAGCCACTGCTGTCCAAAAGAAACATTGCTGCACGTACGAAGTTTGCAAAAGTGCACCTGGATGTTCCGCAGCGCTACTGGCAAAATATTCTGTGGACAGRTGAAACTACAGTTGAGTTGTTTGGAAGGAACACACAACACTATGTGTGGAGAGAAAAAAAGGCACAGCACACCAACATCAAAACCTCATTCCAACTGTAAASTATGGTGAAGGGAGCATCATGGTTTGTGGCTGCTTTGCTGCCTCAGGGCCTGGACAGCTTGCTATCATCGCCGGAAAAATGAATTCCCAAGTTTATCAAGACATTTTGCAGGAGAATGTAAGGCTATCTGTCCGCCAATTGAAGCTCAACAGAAGTTGTGTGATGCAACAGGACAATGCTTCAAAATACAGAAGTAAATCAACAACAGAATGGCTTCAACAGAAGAAAATACAGCTTCTGGAGGGGCCCAGTCAGAGTCCTGACCTCAACCCGATTTAAAATGCTGTGGCATGACCTCGAGAGCGGTTCACACCAGACATCCTAAGAATATTGCTGAACTGAAACAGTTTGGTAAAGAGGAATGGTCCAAAATTCCTCCTGACCGTTGTGCAGCCTCTGATCCGCAACTACAGAAAACGGTTGGTTGAGTTTATTGCTGCCAAAGGAGGGCAACCTGTAATTAACCTGTAATTAAATCCAAGGATTCACCATACATATGGTACTTCCTGTATGGTACTCCCTGTATGGTACTCCCTGTATGGTACTCCCTGTATGGTACTTCCTGTATGGTACTCCCTGTATGGTACTTCCTGTATGGTACTTCCTGTATGGTACTCCCTGTATGGTACTTCCTGTATGGTACTCCCTGTATGGTACTTCCTGTATGGTACTCCCTGTATATACTGTACCATCATTCTTGTGTATTTTATTCCTTTTGTGTTACCATTTTTTACTTTTCTTATTTTCTTATTTTTAACTCTGTATCATTGGGAAGGGCTTGCAATCTAAAATTATTGAATCAGCTTTTTCTCCTTGTAGATTAAACCTGTGGCTCTCCTTGTAGATTAAACCTGTGGCTCTGTGTTTGATATTGTGAGAGATTAAGTTCTGCGTTTTGAGTTTCTGCAGACAGCATAGCACTGGCCTCTGTCTCTCTGTGTGTGAGCACCAACAAGGACTCTCTCGTAAAATATATTTTTCCTCAATAAAACAAACCAGAATAAATAAAGGTTAAGTACAATTCAAGTTTCAAACCAGGTCAATCTTGTTCATCTCATTGTCAATCACTCGTATATGTATTTTCCGTAAATCCAACCTCCAAAATGTGCTCATTGCCAACAACAGTCTATCTGAACGAAAGACTTAGACAAAGTCAAATATAGTATACCACATCCATTCCTTAAATATGGAATATTAGATAGCCAAGTATAACTCTAAATTCTATTTTCTGTCGTCTTCTCAGAAGCGATTAACAGAAACACCTAATGGATAAKCTATTTGTTGAAAAACCCTGGGATTTCAGATTTACCCAGATGGGTATTTAGTTCAATATAACCCCTGGAACAGCCATGTCATGGCCGGAGTCATCCCTCCCTCCCTCTCTCCATACCTCTCGTTGTGCTGTTTCAAAACGCTTTGGATTTATGGGATTAAAGATAGCGTGGGCTGAGTAGCCATATTTGGTAGGTTTCAAACTACAGCCTTTGATTGGGAACAGATCAGGAACCATTTAACATGACAGAACAGGAACCATCTAACCTGACAGAACAGGAACCATTTAACCTGACAGAACAGGAACCATTTAACCTGACAGAACAGGAACCATTTAAC
>NW_019947163.1:16168-24371 GCF_002910315.2 Salvelinus sp. IW2-2015 | reverse complement strand
ATAAAATAAGTACTTGAAATTCTTAACCTGTTTAGGAATTTTAGTATATTCACAATATGTCAGAGAGTAGCTTATGCAACACAGAATCAATAATCTTTTATGTAGGATACAAATAGTGCACGCTGATCAGAACAGAAAAAACATGAAGTAACATGGAATAGAAAAATACAGGACAAACAGAAACCAATACATTAGTCCCCAGACATAACAGCCACAGCATAGTCCCCAGACTATAACCAGCAGCACTATCCCCAGATATAACTATCACTCACTAGTCCCAGGACCTTAACACACAGCACTAGTCCCCAGCTATAACACCACAGCCACAATTCCCCCAACCTATAAACAAGGCCACATCACTAGTCCCCGACTTACACACCACCCACTGCCCAGACTATAACAGCCACAGCACTGGTCCCCGGCTATAAACAGTCACATCACTAGTCCCCAGACATATAACAGCAACAGCACTATCCAGACATACAGCCCACAGCACTAGCCCATATATAACAACCACATCCTAGTCCGACCAGTATAACACACAGCAGTTGTCCAGACGTATAACAGCCAACATACTAGCCCCAGACTATTACGCCAGCACTTCCCCATGACATAACAGCCCACAGCACTAGTCCCAGACTTAACAGCCAATCACTAGTCCCAGACTATACAGCCACAGACTATCCCAGACTTATATAACACCACATTCACTAGTCCCCAACTATAACAGCCAAGCAAGTTAGTCCCCAGACTTAACACCACATCACTGCCCCGACTAGGAAAGCCACAATCACTATCCCCAGAATTTCCAACGAAGTTTTCTAATGAACTCAGAAGAGTTCTATCTGGACAAAACAGTTCTACTGGAACAAAATGGATTCACCTGGAACAAAATATAGTTCTACCTGAAAACAAAAGAGTTCTACTAACCAAAAAGGGTTCTACTCGGACCAAACAAAATTTCTACTGGAAACAAAAATGTTCTACACTGGAACCAAAGAGTTCTACCTGGACCAAGTTTACCTGAACTCCAAACGAGATCTACCTGTACCCAAAGAGGGTTCTACCGGAAACAACAAAAATGGTTCTACCTGATAATTGAATGTATGACACATTACAAAACAGAGGTCTTTAATGAAGCGTTTCAGTAACTGGAGATGCACATAAGACCGCTTGCCCACCCGAAAGCCTGAGTTACCTGCTACTGCAGCCTATTGGCTGATAGATATTGAGACTGGAACCTGATACTGCAGCTCATGCTATAAGATATTGAGACTGTAACATACTACTGCGCTCATTTGGTGATAGATATTGAGAATGTGACCTGCTACGCTACAAGCTCATGTTGTAGATATTGGCTGGGGTCGTTACAGCAAAGCCCATGGTGAGTTATGGTGAGTTTCTTACCGCAGCTACATTGGCTACTATATATGAGATGTGAGTTGTTACAGCCGCCTCAAATGCTGAATCATTTAGAGACTGGGGTTTTACAGCGCCCCATGGCTGACGTAGCATATTACAGTTTGGGGAGGGTTATACAGCTACCTCATTGGCTGTTAATATTGAACCTCGGGGGGTGCTACAGCACGCCTCATTGTGGTATGATATTGAGACTGGGCGTTAATCAGCCTTCATTGGCTCGTAATTATTAGACTCGGCGGGGAGGGTGGTACAGCAGCTCTCTGGCTGTTAGATTGACTTCCAATGAAAAACTAAGAGGAGACATTGGACAAGAAATGAAAAATATCAGAAACAGTATAAAAATGTAACTTTAACTATACATAAGTGCTGTTAAAAGGCGTTCAAGTGTACCCTGTCCCTAGTATACCATGGCCCTGGTCATGATAGTCATATATAGGGAATAGTGTTTCATTTGTACCATCAGGAGTAAAGTAGTGCTGAATCGTTTTAGAAACACCAATCTTTAAATCCAGCAAAGTTGGCAGAGCTCTTCTCATTCAATTATTGAAGTCACTCTTAAAAGGTCAGATATCCCAGGGTAACTGACGTTACCTTTAATATATTCACCAGACCACACACTATTGCGCAAAATGCACACACACGACACTTGATGTTAGCAGATCCCGAGGTACTGATTTATCCTTAAATATCACCACCACCCACGCCACCACCCACACCACACAACACACACACCACACACACACAACACACGCACACACACACACACACACACACACCAACAACACCCACCACACACACACACACACAACACACACCACACACCACACAACACACACACACACACATATATGTTATTCAATATTGAAGACATTCAGATGTGTTGCAGTATTTAGATCTCGTCCTAAATGACAATTCCAATCTCTATATTTAGGAAGCAAACTCCATCACCCTCTCCGTTTAATGAAGGATGTAGTGCTGTCTCTACGTATCACAAAGACACAATATATTACCCCAATTTCTAGTCGTTTATGTCTTCATACTTCATGTATAGTAGTGGTGATAAGAACAGTATTATCACTCAAACAGTCACAGTTACTGTATAACAGATATCAACCTGTCGCTCTCTCTTCTCTCATCTCTCTCCTTCTCTCTCTCGTATCTCTCCTTTCTCTCTCTCTCGTCTGTGTGTATGAGTCCCAAACAGTTGCATGCTTTACAATGAAAGTGACTAAATAATCCCATTCCCGTCACGTTAGTTTGATTTTTTCATCTTCAAATTTCAAACTTTTAAAAGCCGTGAAAATGTCAAGGATGTTGAGTCATCATTCACTGAGAAGTACGATGTCTCTGAGCCCGGCGTTTGTCTGTCTGAGACTGCTGTTTGTTGACTAGTAGTCTGTAATATATACTGGTTCTGAGTTGTAAATAGATTGTTTGACTAGCATGTTGTATAGAGATTTGTTGCTAAGACCTCTGTTAATATTAGACTGTTGTTTATAGAGTCTCGTTAAATAGACTGTTGTTGACTAGGTTCTGTTATAGGACTCTGATTGACTAAGTCTTTAATATAGACTGATTGTGACTAGAGCTGAAATAGATGTTTTGGATAAGTCTGGTAATATAGACTGTATGTTTGACTAAGATTCTAGGTAATATAGATGTTGTTGACTAGACGGTTATGGTAAAATACTAGACGGTCTGGGTAATTATAGACTGTTGTTACTAGAATCTGCTAATATGATTTTGTGACTAAGTCGTGATAATATAGTATTTGTGACTATGGAGTTGCTAATATAGATGTTGATTTGACTAGAAGTTGCATTAGACTACTGATACTAGCTGTCTGTAATACGACTGCTGTTGACTATAGGTTAGGTGAATAAACTGCTGCTTTATAGAGTCTGTAATATAGACTGTTTGAATAGAGATCTAGGAAGTATAGACTACTGTGACTAGAGCTGTTAATATAGACTGTGAGACTAGAGACCCTCTATTTGTAAATAGACTGGTGTTACTAGATTCTTGTAATATAGACTGTTTTTGGACTAGAGTTAGTCATATAGACTTGTGTGACTAGACTGATAACTACGCAGACTGTTGTCATCTACTTCAGAGTTGGTAATATATACTATGTTGACTAGACGTACTGAGTCAAGATAGGTACTACTGCTTGACTAGAGTTGGCTAATAATAGACTTATTCTTGACTAGAGGTCTAGGTAACGTATAGACTACTGTTGATCTAGAGTTCGTTATAGAACTGTTGTTGACTGAGTTTTAATATACGACTGTTGTTGACTAGATGTTGTATACTAGACATGTTGTTGATAGATGTCGGGTATAGACTATGTTTGACTAGAGGCTGTAATTATCTTAGACGTTGCTTTGTACTACGAGGCTCCATAGATTATAGACTTACTGTTATAGAGTCAGTAATATAGTTGTTGACTGAGGCTGTAATATAGACTACTTGGGACTATGTCTAGTAATTATAGGATGCTGCATGACAACGAGGTCTATGGTAATATCAGAATGTGTTGACTAACGAGGTTCGCTTACCATATAGACTGTGTAATAGAGATCTCGGCAATAATAGACTACTGGTTCTAGATGTTTGTAACTATAGTGTTGTTGACTAGTTCTTAATATAGATGTTGTGACTAGATTCTGGTAATAAGACTTTGTCTGACTAGAGTCTTAAATTAGACTGTGTTGACTAAGGTTTAAATATAGCTGTTGTGACCTAGATGTCTGGATAATTAGATATCTGTGACCTAGAGTTCTGTAATATAGAATACTGTTGACTTAGAGTCTAGGAATATAGATAGTGTGACTAGAGTTTGGTAATAAATAGCACTACTGTTGACTAGAGTCGGCAATATAGACTTTTTGATATATTCGTAAAATATAGACTGTTGTGACTAGTCCTTGGTATAGACTTGTTGTTGATTAGAGGTCTGGTAAGATAGACTACTTGTTGACTACGGGTCTGGTAATATTAGATGTGATTGACTAGAGGTCTGGTAATTATAGCTACTTGATAAGAGTCTGGTTAAAATGATGTGTTACTAGAGGTCTCCATGTAATATAGAACTGTTGTTGACTAGACGGTAGTATATAGACTTTGTTGATAAGAGGTTGGGAATTATAGACAAACTGTGACTATAGGTCTTGAGTAATATAGACTACTGTTGATAGATGTCTCGGTAACTATAACTTGTTACTAGAGATCTGGTATATGACTGCTGCTTACTAGAAGTCTGGTTATATAGATGCTGTGACTAGAGGTCTCTAATAGACTGTTGTTGACTACAGTGTTGCAATAATAGAATGCTGTTGATAGACATGTCTAGGTAATATAGACAACTGTGACTAGGAGTCTCTGTAATATAGATACTGTTACTAGAGTCTGTAATAAGACATTTGTTGATAGAGGTCTATTAATAATAGACTGTCTGTTTGAATAGAGCTGGTATAAAGATGCTGTTATCGAGGTCTGGTAACTATAAGGAACTGTTGTTGACTAGAAGTCTGTTAAATAGACTGTTGATTGAACTAGACGGTCTGGCAATATAGACGACTGTGGACTTAGAGTCTGGAATATAGAGAGACTGTTGATTGATAGACGCGTCTTGGTCCATATAGATGCTGTTTACCATAGAGGTCTGGGTATATTGACTTGCGGTATAGAGTTGGAATATAGACTGTTGTTTGCACTAGAAATATGTAATAATCAGACTGTTTGTGACTAGACGTTGGCTAAATAGATGCTGTGACTAGAGTCTGGTTAATATGATTTGTTAACAGAGGAACTAAGGTAATATAAGCTGCGTTGTACTACGAGGTTCGTAATATAGCTCTTGACTAAAGAGTCTGACTAATATAGACTCGTGTTGACAGAGGTGCTCGGTAATAATAGACTACTGTTGACTCAGAGTCTGCAATATAGTACTGTTGACTAGAGTTATTATATAGACGCTGTGCTATAGTCTCGTAATAGACTCTGTTCTCTAGACGGTTCTAGTATATAGACTGATGTGTAAGGCTAGTATATAATCTGTTGTCTAGATCTAGTAATATAGATTGTGAATAGAATTGATAATATAGACTGCTGTGACTAGAGGTCTGAGGTAATATAGGATGTGTTGCTAGAGACTATGGTAATATAACTTTGTTGTACTAGATGCCTCGTAATGTGGTTAACCCAGTTTTAGTCCAGGTTTTAGTCCCAGTGTGTTTAGTCCAGGTAGTTACGTCAGTGTGTTTAGTCCAGTGTAATGTCTCTTTCGGGTATTTGTGTATTTGTATTGTGTTATTTGTCTATTATGTGTTATTTGTGTATTTGCTGTATTGTACGTTATTTTATTATTTGGATTGTGTATCTGTTTTATTGTGTATTGCTTATTTGTTTATCTTGTGTATTTGTGTATATTTGCTGTTATTTGCTGATAGTGTGTATTTGTGTATCTGTGTTATAGTATTTGATTCTATTTTGTATTGTGCGCTATTGTGTTACTTTGTGTACTTTCTCAATTGATGCTATTTCTGTATTTGTTCTATGTCTATTATGCTGTGATTTGTTATTTTTATTATTTGTGTATTTGTGTATTTTTATTGTGTTTTGTTGTATTTGTTTATTTTGTTATTGTGACTATTTGCGTATTGTATTATTGATGTATTTGTGTTAATTTGTGTGTCTGTAGTGTTTGTGTAATATTTTTGTTATTGTGTCATCTGTGTATTTTATTTTTATTATGTTTATGGTGTTATTTGTGTATTTGTGTATGTGTGTTATTTGTCGTCATTGGATTTGTGTGTTGGTGTGTGGTATATTGTGTTTTGGTATTTTCATTGTGATTTGTTTATTTGTTTTTTGTGTCTATTGTGCTATTTTGTGTTATTTGTGTTTTGTTATTGTATTCTGTGTATGTTGTTATTGGTTTTATGTGTATTTGTTATTTTAATTTGTTATTTGTGTTATTGGTATTTTGGTTATTGTGTTATTTGTTATTGTGTTTTGTGTTTTGTGTATTTGGATTTATTTTGTGTTATTGATGTATTTGTATATTTTTATGGTGTATTGCTGTATTGTCTATTGTTTGGTTTTGTTTTTTGTTGGGCTATCGTTTATTGTGTTATTGATGATTTGATTGTATGTGTTATTTTCTATTGTGTTTTTGTTATTTGCTGTATTTGGCTATTTTTATTGGTATTGTTATTTTGTTTTTGTGATTTGGTATTGGTAATTGTGTATTTTTCGGTGTATTGTCTTATTGTCTATGTGTTTTTTGTTTATATTGTGTATTTGGTTATTTGTGAATTGTGTTATTGTGTATTGTGTTTTTGTGTATTGTGTTTTGTGTATTGTTATTTGTGTATTTGGTTATGGTATTGTTTTTTGGTGTTTTGGATTTGTTATTTTGTTATTTGCGTATTTGTTTATTGTATATTTGTTATTGTGTTATTTGTACTATTTGTTTTTTTGATTTGTGTTTGTGTATTGTGATATTTGTTTATTTGTGTATTTGTGTATTTGTGTTATTTGTGTATTTGTGTATTTGTGTATTTGTGTTATCTGTGTAGTAACAGGGATCTTGAGGACAACAAGGCCAGTGTATTTCTGAACCCAGTCCGTCCCTGTTGTAAATGAATACAGCTATGTGCCGTTGTCTCCTTCTCTGAGCTGCTTCTGGTAGTAAACAAGAAGATTAAATAAACCAATCACAGGAACAGAGAAAAACAAACAAACAAACAAACAAATAACAATTATTCAGATTTCATAGAGTGCTCCGTCATTGCAGGTGTTTGGTACTTGGATCTTGATTGTAATTTAGAGGAAACATTTCATCATTAATAATTTCACATAAACACGTGAAATTATTACAGTATATTCATCTACATTGCCACCGCTAAAGTCATGAAAGTTTAATCAACTATATTCTCACGGATCTAACAACTAATTAGTCAACCAGATCAAAGAACCAGTCAGTCATTTAGTCTGTCTGCATCTTATGAGCAGCCTGATGTAGTCTGTCTCTCTGTAGTCACTTTTTGCAACAATTTATTTAACTAGGCAAGTTAGTTAAAAACAAAGTCTTATTTTCAATGACGGCCTACCGGGGAACAGTGGGGGTTAACTGCCTTGTTCAGGAGGACAGATGTTTTACCTTGTCAGCTCTTACTGCCCCAACGATCCAACCACTAGGATACCTGCCGCCCACAAAGACAATGACTTTGTGGAGCTGTCTGATGCTGTAGAGGAGAGAGATTTTACTGGTTAGATGTGTTCTCTACTTAGCAGTTCCCGAGACTCCAGTCTGACTACTCTGTGCTTGTCTGACTTGCTCTCAAAGTGACGCATATAGACTCAGTGGCCAGTTTTAATAGGTACACCCATCTAATACCAGGTAGGATCCCCCCCCCCCAGCCTGAATTATTAGAGACTTGTATACTACAAGGTGGGGCGTTCAAACGTTGCTCAATTGGTATGAAGGGATCTAACGTGTGCCAGGAAAACATTTTACACCACCATTACACCACCGCCACCAGCCTGTTCCGTTGACACCAGGCAGGATGGGGTCATGACCTCCTGACCTCCGCCAAATCCTCTGACAACAGCTAGACGCAGTTGTCGGACCGGGCGATTGTCTTTTCCACACCCCCTGATTGTCCAGCGTTGGTGGTGGCGTGCTCGCTGGACACTTCTTCTTCTTGTTTCTCGCTGATAGGAGCAGAACCAGCTGTGGTCGTCTGCTGCCAATAGCACAGCCGATAGCACAGCC
>NW_019947163.1:7462-10421 GCF_002910315.2 Salvelinus sp. IW2-2015 | reverse complement strand
TTAAGCCGTGCTTAGTATCATGTGTCTGTGTCTGTGTCTGTGTCCTGTGTGTGTGTGTGTGTGTTGTGTGTGTGTGTGGTGTGTGTGGTGTTTGTGTCTGTGTTGTTTTTGTGTTTTGGGTGTGTGTTGTGTTGTGTCGTGTCTGTGTGTCTGGTTGCTGTGTGTGTCGGTGTGTGTCGTGTTGTGTGTGTGTGTGTGTGTGTGGTGTGGTGGTGTGTCTGTGTGTGTGTGTGTGTGTGTGTGTTGTGTCTGTGTGTGTGTGTTGTGTTTACTCTGTCGACTGACCACAACCCCTTTGATATCAACACCCCACCGAAACCCTGTCTTTGAGTATGATTAATGGGGGGGGGGGGGGGGTCAGGCCGGTGCCAGGTATCTCAGAAACGTCCTGTCCCCCCTGGACTTTTCACGCACAACAGTGTCTAGAGTTTACTGAGAAACTGTCGACAAAACAAGGCCCCCGGACCAAACACTGAAATAACGGCACAGTACAACAGCGGTGTTGTAGAACTGTATCACGGAAGGCACAACTCCTCTGTCCTCGTCACGGCGCTGTGCTATCGCCCTTCGTGCTCTATCGGCTGTGCTATCGGCTTGTGCAATCGGGCTTGCTATCGGCTGTGCTAGGTCGGCGCCGTGCTATCGCTGTTGCTATTCGGCAGCAGCCGCACCACGCTGTTCTGCTCCTATCAGCGAGAAACAAGAAGAGAAGAAGCTGTCCAGCGAGCACCCACCACCAACGCTGGACAATCAGAGGTGTTGGAAAAAGACAATCGCTCGGTCCCGACAAAACTGCGTCTAGCTGTTGTCAGAGGAAATATGACAAGACATATGAGGCAGACGAGGGTTCCATAAACCTCCACTCACGCCCTGCTGTCAACAAAAAACAGAGAACTAACAGGATTAGTGTAATATAATATAATAAACAGATGAGTTAATATGGTCTAATCCCTGTCATAGATGGCATTTTAATATCTGTTGGATATTCTACTATTAGCCTCAGACAGTACGACGCAGTAGGGGTTTATGTCTGTGTTTATTCATATACTGTTGCTGTCGATGGAGTGTCAACAACATTATTTTTCAATATGTAGCTACTCTGGCAATTTTTGTGCTATGTGGGGGGGGGAAAAATCTGTTTGAGATTTGTTTTCATGTTTTATTTATTTCAGCCCCTCCAATAATTTTTTTACATTTTCTCTGTATTTTGTTTGGTAAACATGCCAAATGTGGACATGAAAATATCATCGAAATCCATCAGGAGTTCAGATGTAAATACCAGGGTAGTAAATAATACTGGGAAACTGTCACGTTCCTGACCTTATTTCCCTTGTTTTGTATTTATTTAGTATGGTCAGGGCGTGAGTTGGGGTGGGTTGTCTATGTGTGTTTTTCTATGTTGGGGTTTTGTGTTCGGCCTGGTATGATTCTCAATCAGAGGCAGCTGTCWATCGTTGTCCCTGATTGAGAATCATACTTAGGCAGCCGGGGTTTTCACGTTTGGTTTGTGGGTGTTTGTTTCCTGTGTCAGTGTTTGTGCCACACGGGACTGTTACGGTTAGTTATTTTGTTATTTTGTATTGTGTCTTGTTTTCGTGGATATTAAAATCATGGAAACTTACCACTCTKCACATTGGTCCTCCGATCCTTCTCGCCTCTCCTCGTCCGATGAGGAGGAAGAAATAGACTGCCGTTACAGAAACAGACAGTCTGTCTGTTTATACCTTAATCCTCATTAACACCAAGACGCGATGGACTGTCATGTTTGGTCCACAAGACACCCTACTGGGTTGAAAGTCTAAGTCCTGAATATATTCCCTTTATAGAGCACTAAATTTGACCAGGACCTATATGTATCTGGTCAAATGTAGTGTACTATGTAAGGAATAGGTTGCTTTATGGGACACTTACACCCTGATTAAACGGACCCTCATGTCTGGTCCAAATACCCCATACTATTTTGATAGACTCATTCGGGAAGGAGAGAAGAGAAGGAAACACTCTCAAACCGCCATTCAAAAGACAAATACACCTCCACGGGCCAATAGACACAACAGATTGCCATTAATTAAGACCAAGTGTTTTATATCTAAAAAAGGAAAACATTGAAATAAAAAAAATTCWGTCTGCTCTCCAACATATCAGACTGATGCCAAAGCACTACTACAGTTCTGTATACACAGAGAAGGCTGTGGGTAAATTTGCACAGCATGTTCAAAACGAATAGAAGCATCTGTGTGGCAGACATGGAACAGTTCTCTACAGGGGGGGGGAGTTCTCCTTTCATCACTGAGACATGCAATACAAATGGTCTGAATGCCAATCATCACTGGAGAGAACAACAAGGACGGAAAGATAGAGGGAGGGGGAGAGAGAGAAAGAGAGAGAGGGAGAGAGGAGGTAGAGCGAGAGAGAGAAAGAGAGAGGGGGTCAGGGAGAGAGGAGGTATAGAGGGAATTTTCGTCTCTCTCTCTACCCTCCTCTACCCCCATGCTTTTCTTCGTCTTTCCTTCTCTCTCCCTACTACTACCTCTCTAATGTCACTTCATCTCCCAAGTTCCTCTTTCTCTCGTCCCCTCGTCTGTCTATTCTCTCTGATCTCGTCGTCGTCTTTCCACTCTTCTATCCTCCCTCTTCTCCTCTCCACCACTCTCCTCTACCCATCTCTCATACGTCCCTTTCTCTACGCCGCTTCCTCATCGTCCCTTCCTCTCTCTCTACCTCTTCCTTCTCTCTTCCTTCCACCAACCCTTCGTACTGCTTCTCCTTCTCTCTCTCTCTACCACCCCCTACTCTGACCCTCTACACTACCCTCTCTCTACCGCCCTCTCTCTACTCCCCCCCGCCTTACTCTCTATTCGTCCGCTCTCCTTCTTTCACTGCCACCTCTCTCCGCTGCACTCCCCTCGTCCTCGTCCCTCTCCTCACACACCTCTCTTCTACCCGGTCTCTCTAACCC
>NW_019947163.1:0-1073 GCF_002910315.2 Salvelinus sp. IW2-2015 | reverse complement strand
CTCCCCCCCTCTAGCTTTCTGTCTCCTTCTCTCTCTTCCCCCTCTCTACCCCCTCTGTCTCCTTCTCTTTCCCTCTCTCTCTCCCCTCTCTCTATCATTCCGTCTCCTCTCTCTCTTCCCCTCCTGAAAGATAGAGGGGGTATAGAGAGAGAGGGAGAGAGAAGGAGGGGGGTTAGAGAGAGAAAGACGGAGAGGGGAGGTAGAGAAGAGACGGGAGAGAGGGAACGGAGGGGGTAGAGAGAGAGAAGGAGACGGAAAGATGGAGGGAGGGTAGAGGGAGAGAGAGCCCCAGGACAGCAACACAATTAGACCTAACCAAATCATGACAAAACAAAAAGATAATTACTTGACACATTGGAAACAATTAACAAAAAAACTAGAATGCTATCTGGCCCTGAACAGAGAGTAGCAGAATAGCTGGCCAGTGTGACTGACGCAAACTTAAGGAAAGCTTTGACTATGTGCAGACTCAGTGTGCATAGCCTTGCTATTGAGAAAGGTCACCGTAGGCAGACCTGGCTCTCAAGAGAAGAAAGGATATGTGCACACTGCCCAAAAAATGAGGTGGAAACTGAGCTGCACTTCCTAACCTCCTGCCAAAGAATTAGAAAACAAACCCGATTTTGATAATCTCCCATATCTACTGGGTGAAATACCACCGTGTGCCATCACAGCAGAAAGATGTGTGACCTGTTGCCACAAGAAAAGGTCAACCAGTGAAGAACAAACACCATTGTAAATACAACCCATATTTGTTTATTTATTTTCCCTTTTGTGTTTTAACTATTTGTACATCGTTACAACACTGTACATAGACATAATATGACATTTATAATGTCTTTATTATTTTGAGACTTCTGTGAGTGTAATGTTTACTGTTCATTTTTATTGTTTATTTCACTTTTGTATATTATCTACCTCACTTGCTTTGGCAATGTTAACACGTTTCCACATGCCAATAAAGCCCCTTGAATTGAATTGAGAGAAGGAGACGGAAAGATAGAGAGAATGGGGTAGAGAGAGAGAAGGAGATGGAACGATAGGGGGTAGAGAGAGAGAGAGAAGGAGACGGA
>NW_019947162.1:26918-31532 GCF_002910315.2 Salvelinus sp. IW2-2015 | reverse complement strand
CTCTCTCTCTCTCTCTCTCTCTCATGGTGCTACATTGCTCACTCTCCGACTCAGACTAGAGATGGTGTGTTCCTGTAGGTATAGGGTTAGACCAGAGGTGGCCTGTTCCTCCTTGAACTTCCAGTGTACTGCATGGTGAAATGGCACCAGGAATGAAACTTACAGACAACTACCACCAGTCTTAACCCAGGGTGGCATAAGAACCCACCTACACAGGCTGTAATTGTAAGTCAAAGTCTTCATCCCCAAGCCCCTGGCCCCCCAAAAGCAGTGTACTATATAAGAAGAGGGTGTGATTTGGGATATAGAGAAAGACTTACATGACCTTGGCAAAACGTTTAGCGCTCCTCTGATGATAGATTTAGAGTTGAAAGGGGAAAATTTCAACATTTCTTCCACCTTACATTATCCATACGCCCAGGTCTGTGAAAGGCAATCTCTTCGGGGAAGGATGTTGGTTGGCCAACAAAAACAGCACTTAATTACTCTGCGCTTCGAGTCAATTACCAAGTCAATTACAGCTGCGTTTCATGTGGTTCGCAGATGGTTACACACTCTCCCTCGCTCTCCATCCTCTTCTTATCCTCTCGTTCCCGCTCTCTCTCCTTCTTTCCCTCTGTTTTCGTTCCCTGTCTCTGTCCTTCATTCCCTCTCTGTCCTTTGTTCCCTCTTTCAGGTCTTCGTTCCCTGTCTCTGTCCTTCATTCCCTCTCTGTCCTTTGTTCCCTCTTTCAGTTCTTCGTTCCCTGTCTCTGTCCTTCATTCCCTCTCTGTCCTTTGTTCCCTCTTTCAGGTCTTCGTTCCCTGTCTCTGTCCTTCATTCCCTCTCTGCCCTTCATTCCCTCTCTGTCCTTCTTTCAGTTCTCTTTCAGTTCTTCGTTCCCTCTCTCTGTTCTTTGTTCCCTCTCTCTGTCCTTCGTTCCCTCTCTCTGTCCTTCGTTCCCCCTCTCTCTCTCTCTCTCCTACAACGTGCCACTTTGCAAACTGCCGGTCCAAAGAGTAGAACCAACAACAGCCAGGAGCCAGGAGCCAGGAGCCAGAGAGCCAGAGAGCCAGAGAGTCAGAGAGTCAGAGAGTCAGAGAGCCAGAGAGCCAGAGAGCCAGAGAGCCAGAGAGTGCCGAAGAGCCAGAGAAGTAGAGCTGGGTAAAAACCACAGAGAGAAGCTAGGGGTGATAGAGATGCAAGAAACCTCACAGTATTGGTTTGAGCGAAGGAAAAGAGCAGTAAGAAGATCAGAGAGAGAGAAGAGTAGAGAAGTTAGTGAAGTAAAAAACAGGACAGAAAGAGGCGATGAAAGAAAGAGATTTTCTTTGGTTCTGAGATTGTATAAGCATGTGGCTGCTTTGGTGATCCGACCGAGGAATTATGAACGGTGTCAACAGAAACATGCAGAGGCCGTCTGTTTGCTCTGAGACGGAGATCGCTTTCACAGTATTACAAAAGGCCCACCGCGGGCCACTTGCCAGCCACCGGCGGGCCACGCCAGGCACCGCCGCGGGCCACTCAACCTCTGGCTCCCACTGTTTGTCTTTTGGGATACATAGCCGCAATTCTCTCAGGTTGCAACTCTCAGAATAAAAACCTGTAATTAGTACAGGTATCGGAATGAAATATCGGTTTTTTTTACATCGAACACTGGGATATTCTAGCTAACATTCATATTAGATCTTGTTTTTTGAAGCAGAAGAACACTTTTCAAGGTTACTCCTTCCATTTCTAGACTCAATCCTCTGATCAGAAGCAGATTTCAACTTCATTTACATTAGTTTATTTACGCAAACGCTCTTATCCAGAGCGACATACAGGTGCAGATTAGAGCAAGTGCGCTTGCTCAGGCACGATCGACAGGATGTTTCACCTGTTGGTCGGCGGATTCGAACCAGCAACTTTTCGGCTTACTGGTCGCAACGATCTGTTAACCATAGTCTCTCAGGTTGTTGGAAGAAGAAAAGGATGAAGATGAGAGGAGAACAAGAGGACACTCGTGTCTCACTCCAATTCTCTGTCTCACTCCAATCATCTGTACTCACTCCACTTCCTGTGTCTTCACTCCATCCAATCTGTCCTCAACTCCGAATCCCTTCTGTTCTCACTCCAATTCCTCGGTCTCACTCCAATCCTCTTCTCACTCCAATCGATATGTTCACTCAAATTGCCTCTGTCTCACTCCGAGTCCATCTGTCTCACTCCAATCCCTCTGGTCACTCAATCACTCGTGTCTCACTTCAAATTTCCTCTGTCTCACTCCAATTCCTCTGTCTCACTCCATCCCTCTGTCTCACTCCAATCATCTGTCTCACTCCAATCCCTCTGTCTCACTCCGAATCCCTCTGTCTCACTCCAATCCCTGTCCAGTTCCAATCCTACTCTCACTCATATCCTTCTCTCTCACTCCAACTCACTCTTGTCTCACTTATGTCTCACTCCATCTTGTCTCACTCCAATTCTCTGCTCACTCTTCCAAATCTTGTCTCACTCCAATCCCTCCCTGCCTTCCACATCCCTCTGTCTCACTCATCGTCTACCTCTCACTCAAAATCCTTCTTCTCTACTCCAAGCTTTGTTCACTCCAATCTCGCTGGTCTCACTCCAATTCCTCTGTCTCACTCAATTCTCTGTCTCACTGCCAATTCTCTGTCTTCTCATCTCTCAATCTGCTCTGCTCCCAATTCCTCTGTCTCGACTCCAATTCGCTCTGTCTTCACTCCAATCTTTCTCACTCCATTCCTTGTCTACTCCAATTCGCTCGTTCTAACTCCAAGTCCCTCTGTCTCACTCAATCCTCCTGTCTCACTCCAATCCCTTCTGTCTTACTCCAATCCCTCGTCTCACTCCAATTAGTTGATCGATATGCACTTCCAATCCTCTGTCTCATCTCGATATCCTCTGTCTACTCCCAAATTCCTCGTCTGCACTCCATCCTCTTTCTCACTCCGCAATCATCTACCTCTCACTCAAATCTTCTGCTGTCTCACTCCAAGCACTCTGTTCTCACTCAATTCCTCATTTTCACTCCAATGTCTTCTTGTCTCACTCCACCTTTCCTCTGTCTTATACTCCAATCTCTGACTTTTCCTCTGATCCTCCAATTCCCTCTGGTCTCACTCCAAAGAGGATGGATTCTCCAATGGTTCTTTGTGTTGTAGAAGGGCTGAAACAATAGAGGGAAGAGAGGAGAGGGCGGTGCCAAATCATCGATACAGAGATAGGAAGTGTCTTTGAAGCTACTCTCTCTCGGCATCATACTGAATTCAAACCTCATGTTTGCATCGGGACCCATAAACACACCAGGTTGATTCACCCAACACACACACACACACCAGCACGCACACAACACACAACACAACACAGCACACCACACAACACCACACACCCACACACACACCACACACACAACACACACACATCAACACACACACACACACAGCACACACACACACACACACACACACACACACACACACATCAATTCTCCCAAAGTCATTCTCCAACTCTTCATTGTTTCTATTTCACTCTCCATTCACACAACACACTATCACACACACACCGTACTCATTGAACATACACACAAACCTACACATTGACACACACACACCTACGACACGACACACACTACGACATTGACCACACACACACCTTACACACACACACTACACATTGACACACACACAGCCTGACACACAAACCTACACATTGACCACGCAGCACCTACACACGACACAGCACACCACACATTGACACACAACACAACCTACACACACACCTAACATTGACACACGCACACCTGACACATTGACACACGCACACTAGCACATTGACATACACACACCAATAAAAACACACACCTACACATTGACACACACACACACACACACACACACTACACATTGACACACGCGAACCTACACCACACCGACACATTGACACACGCACACCTACACAGTTGACACACACACACACCTACACAGATGACACACGCACACCTTACCACGATTGAACACACACGACCTACACATTGCCACCGCACACCTACACATATGACACCACACCCCTACACATTTGACACACACACAACGCTACGCGATTGCACGACCACAACCTGACACATTGACACACACACACACAAATGCAGCACAAGTATCACACAGAGAGTACCTCAGGGGTTTATCCTCTTACACCCGTATGATCAGAGAGTGTACTGGGTGCGTGCTGGGGCAGGGAAGTCAGAGGCAGGGGAGGATGGTAGTAAACGGAGCATTTAATAAATGATAAAAAACTCTGAAAACCAAATTATACAAAAATAATATAAAAAGGGTGACGAAAAAACCCGTCGCACCACTGGACACGCACACCAGAACCGACACCGTACACGAACCAACAAGCAACGACCACACAGCATTACACCAGAACTACGACACCAGAACATGACACACCAGAACATGACACCCCACATGACACCACAGAACATGGGACACCACAAACTGACACCAGAACATGACACCACAACATGACCCACATCTGACACCAACATGGACACCAGACACGACACCAGAACACGACACCCAGACACCCAGAACACGACACGCAGAACACGACACAAAACACATCTCTCTG
>NW_019947162.1:4021-24376 GCF_002910315.2 Salvelinus sp. IW2-2015 | reverse complement strand
GTAAAAAACTCAGGTACACACACACACACCACACACACACACACCACACCCACACACACACACACACACACACACACACACACACACACCACACCACACACACACACACACACCACAACACACCACACACACACACACACACACACACACAACACCACACACACACACACACACCACCACATTATAATTCTCCCAAGTACTTCTCCAACTCTTCATGTGTCTATTTCACTCTCCATCACACACACACACCTACACACACACACCTACACATTTGACACACATACACTACACACACACCTACACATTGACACACACACACCTACACACACTACACCACACACACCTACACACACACACCATTGACACACACCACACACTACACACACACACCTACACATTTCTCCATTTTCTCTCATTCTCCATTTCTCTATTTCTCCATTTCTCTCTCTCTCCTTCATTATGTGTCTTGGTTACGTGTCAGTAATTAGTCTCAGTCTGCTGCAGGAACGAGGACAGGCACATCGTCACACAATGCATTTTTTGTGGCTGAGTGAATACGCGGGGGACAGAGGGACTGGATAACACCATACAGACTGTCTGTAAGCTTGGAGACGCCTGTTTGTTGCTCAGGCCCTTCCCCTCTGCAGGTGATATCTCTCCTATTCAGCAATACTAACCAAAGTCAGGCAAAGGGTTTCCCCTATCCAAGGCCCAGGAGTTTTCATGATAATGCTGTTTGACGAGCCAAGTAATGACCTATAAATGCTTGTGAACACTAGAGCCCATAGTTTATTCCTGAGGAAGTCAGGAAACCTCCTGGCACAACTCATAGATTTCTCTATGACTTGTTTACACCTGAGAACATTGCCAAGGTGGGGACGTTTCTCCTCAGGTTGATACAGAGGAGACTCATCCATGCTTTTTATTACAAGCAGCCTTGGACTACTGTAAGCTCTCCTGTCTTGTCTACCCAAGAAAGCCAATTAGTCAACTGCAAACATACAGCATACTGCAGCACGGGTACTGTAATGCTTCCTGTCTGGTCTACACAACAAAGCCAATAGTCAATGCAAACATACAGCATACTGCAGCACGGTACTGGCCAAGACCGGATGGAGAGAAACACAGTTACACCGGTTTTAAGGTCTCTGCACTGTAAAACATACAGCATACTGCAGCACGGGTGACTGACCAAGACCAGAATGGAGAGAAACACATTACACCGGTTTTAAGGTCTCTGCACTGTAAAACGTACGCTACCACAGGGTACTGACCAAGACCAGATGGAGAGAACACAGTACACCGTTTTAGTCTCTCACTGTAAAACATACAGCATACTGCAGCACAGGTATGACCAAGAGTATGGAGAGAAAACAGTACACGTTTAAGGTCTCTGTACTGTAAAAATACAGCATACTGCAGCACGGGTACGGACCAAGACCAGATGAGAGCACACAGTACACCGGGTTTAAAGGTCTCTGCACTGGCTCTGCCTGTCAGTTTTTAGAATTCATTTGAAGATTCTCTCTTGGTTTTTAATAAATCAATCCACGATTGTGCCCCCAATACATGTCAGACTTGCTTTTGAGTCATGTTCCCAGTAGGTCCCTCAGGCCTCTGGCCTTTTAACTCTCCAAAGTCTTGGACCAAGAGGCATAGAGAGGAGCCTTTTAGAAGCCAAGCCTTTAATGCCCCAAGCCTCTGCAATAGGCCCAGAGAACCTGAGGGCAAGAGCATGGAGAGTCAGCCTTTAGTTACTCTGCCCCAGCCTCTGCAATAGCCTGCCAGAGAACCTGAGGGGACCAAGAGGCATGGAGAGTCAGCCTTTAGTTACTCTGCCCCAAGCCTCTGCAATAGCCTGGCCAGAGACCTGAGGGGGACCAAGAGGCATGGAGAGTTCAGCCTTTAGTTACTCTGCCCAAGCTTGCAATAGCCGCCAGAGAACCTGAGGACCAAGAGGCATGGAGAGTCAGCCTTTTAAGTTACTCGCCCCAAGCCTCTGATGCTCATATAATTCTAGCTCACAGCTATAACTGGTATTAATGCTAGCTCACAGTCTATAACTGGTATAATGTAGTCTAGTCTATAATGTTATTAATCTCTAGCTCACAGTCTATAACTGTTATTAATGCTAGGTCATAGTCTATAACTGTTATTTAATTCTAGCTCACCAGTCTAAACTGTTTATTAATGCTAACTCACAGTCTATAACTGTTATTAATTCTAGCTCATAGTCTATAACTTTATTAATGTAGCTCATAGTCTATCAGTTATTATTCTGCTCACAGTCTATAACTGTTATTACATGCTGAGCTCATAGTCATTAACTGTATTTAATGCTAGCTCACAGTCTATAACTGTTATTAATGCAGCGTCATAGTCTATAACTGTTATTAATTCTAGCTCACAGTCTATAACTGTTATTAATGCTAGCTCATAGTCTATAAGTTATTATAGCTAGCTCACAGTCTATAACTGTTATTAATGCTATAGTCTACTAACTAATGTAGTCAGTATAACTTGTATTAATTCTAAGCGTCATAGATCCAAAACAGTTTATTAATTCTAGCTCACAGTCTATAGCTTTATTAATTCATAGCTTAACAAGTCTATAACTGTTTATTAATTATAGCTCTAGTCTATAACAGTTATTAATCTAAGCTCACAGTCTATAGCTGTATATTTCTAGCTAACAGTCTATAACTGTTATTAATTCTAGCCTAGTCTATAAAAGTTATTAATTCAGCTCATGTCTATAAACAGTATTATTCTAGCTCACAGTCTATAACTGTTATTAATTCTAGCTCATAGGTCTATAGACACATGGGAATGTGGGTTGAGATATTATTCCAGATCTGCCCCACAGCCAGGTCAGGCTCTAGACAGCTATCTTAACCAGCCGCTAAGGAATTTGCCCTGAATGAGAATTCTGAACAGTATCTGTCACACTAGACTGCTATTGCACACGTGTGTATTGCACGATAAGCCATAGTAGCCATTACCCATGCTGTGTGTGAGAGGCAATTTGTTTCCCTGTGGCATGGTTAGGGAAGAAAATTCTAGTTGAAAAAACAAGTGCAACCACCACTGTAGGGTGTGTGGTGAGCGTTCAGGATAAGGGGGGGTGAAAGAAATTTGGCATTGTGCATGGAAACTGGGTTTTCAGTGTGGTGTACATACACACACAGACAGAATGGACAGACCCACACACAAACACTCCTCACACTAGTCATTCAAAAAGCATTTTAAGGGCCGTTTATGCCATTCATAAAACCACAGTCCTCTTATTAGGTAGAGTGGAAGGAGCCAGAAAGAGAGGGGAGAGGGGAAAGACGGAGCAGAGGAGAGAGGGAGAGAGGAGAGAGGGAGAGAGGAGAGAGAGAAGTAGAGAGGGAGAGGGGAGAGAGGGAGAGGGAAGAAACTAGAGCGGGAGAGGGGAGAGAGGGAGAGGGGGAGAGAGAGAACATTAGAGAGGGAGAGAGATAGAAAAAGTTAGAGAGGAGAGGAGAGAGAGGGAGGAGAGCAGAGAGAAGATAGAGAGGGAGAGGGAGAGAGGGGAGAGAAAGTTAGAGAAGGAGAGGGAAGAGAGAGAGAGAGAGTTAGAGAAGGAGAGGGGATAGAGGGAAGAGAAAGTTAGAGAGGGAGAGGGGAGAAGGGAGAGAGGGGAAGGGAAAAAGGTAGAGAGGGAGAGGGAGAGAGGGAGAGAGGGGAAGGAAAAAGGTGGAGAGGGTGAGAGAGGAGAGAGAAGTATGAGAGGGAGAAGGAGAGAGAAAGAGAGGAGAGAGAGGGAGAGAGAAAGTGGAGAGAGGAAAGAGGAGGGGAAAGAGACATTAGAGAGGGAGAGGAGATGAGACAAAGTTAGAGGGAGAGGAGAGAGAGGGAGAGAGCAGAGAGAAAGTAGAGAGCGAGAGGAAAGGTATGAGAGGGAGAGGGTGGAGAGGAAGAGAGGGAAGAGAGAAGTTAGAGAAGGAGAGGGGATAGAGGGGAAGACAGTTAGAGAGGGGAGGGGGAGAGAGGAGAGAGGAAAGGTTAGAGAGGGAGAAGGGAGAGGAAAGGTTAGAGATGGAGAGGCAGAGAGGAAGAGAGGGGAGAGAGGGAAGGGAGAGAGCGAGAAGAGGGAGAGAGGGAAAGAGGGAGAGAGAGAAAAATGGCAAATCTCTCTACCATCTCTCTTATTCCTTTCCAACCCACTCCTCAATTTCATCTCACTCTTCCATTTTTCTCTTTTAATAACACGTTCTGCGTCCAAACCATTGGATGTAGTAATAAAGAGGACATTCAGGTCGAGTGCGCTTTCTCAGCAAGCGGATTGGAACGAGCTGCAACCAAACACTACAAACTGCCAGTTTTCTCCATCTCTGTCATTCGAAGACATCAATCATGGACACTCTTACTGACAGTTGTGGCTGTGCTTTTGCGTAAAGTATTGTTGTCTCTGCCTTCTTGCCCTTTGTGCTGTTGGTCTGTGGCCCAATAATGTTGTACCATATTTTGCTGCTGCATACCATGTTGCTGTTGCTTACCAAGCTGTGTTGTCATGTGTTTGCTGCTTGGTACGTTGTTGTTGTCTTTAGGTTTGATGGTGTTGTTTCTTCTTGCGTGATGTGTGTGGTTTGTCCCATATTTATTTTATATAATATTATGCATGTTGCATATATATATATATATATATAAATAAATAAACAAAGTTCCCCCTGACACAGTAGCACAGAGACACACAACACACATGACCCCCTCTGTCTATAGAGGTTACGGTGTCAGTTCCGTGCCATGCCACAAGACCTCTAATTGTTCTTTGAACATTTATGCGTTATTGAGATTACACACAGACTGGGAAGTGATATCAAGACACAACAAAACCAACGGGCTTCCAGTCTGGGCTCACAGATGACAGCCCTAGGTCACTTATATAGTGTGCTACTTATTGACCAGAGCCCACAGAGCCCATAGAGAACATATAGCCCATAGAGGACATAAGCCCTAGAGGACATAGAGCCCACAGAGGACATAGAGGCCCAAGAGGACATTAGAGGCCCACAGAGGACATAGAGCCATAGAGGACATAGGAGCCCATAGAGGAACATTAGAGCCCATAGAGGACATAGAGGCACAGAGGACATATAGTCCATAGAGGACATAGAGCCCATAGAGGACTAAGCCCATAGAGAACATAGAGCCCATAGAAACAGGGAGAGCCCATAGAGGACATAGAGACAATATAGCCATAGAGGACATAGACAGTCCATAGAGGACCATAGAGCCCATAGAGGACATGGAGCCCATAGAGAACATATAGCCCATAGAGAAACATAGAGCCCATAGAGAACATAGAGCCCATATGAGGACATAGAGTCCATAGAGGACATAGAGCCACAGAGGACATAGAGCCCACAGAGGACATAGAGGCCCAGTAGAGACATATAGCCCATAGAGAACATAGAGCCCATAGGAGGACATAAGCCCATAGAGGACCATAGAGGCCCATAGAGGACATATAGCCCATAGAGACATTAGAGCCCATAGAGAAACATAGAGCCCATAGAGGACATATAGCCCATAGAGGACATATAGCCCATAGAGGACATAAATCTCTCGTTGGGTGTTTCTTGTCAGCGGACGTACGTCTAAACAACTTAATCCAAGTGTGTTTTCAGACCAGAAAACGGAAGTAAAGACCCTGACAAGAACTCTCTGCTTGGCCTTGTCTGGATAATAGACAGATATCGTCCCCAGACAGACACAGACTCATTATCTACCCATTAAAAATCTATGCAGAAAGAGAAAAGAAAAAACCCCAAGCCAAACTGAATTGAATTCACAGACGGACAGAAACTGCAAATGGACTGTTGTGTCTGGCAGGACTGAGAACTATTTGGACAATTCAGAGAGAGAGAGAGTTGCAGGCAATGTTTTTTTTCTCTTTCTCTGAATAATCTTATTGAGAACAGTGAAAGAACAGAGGATTGAGGGATGGAGAGATGGAGGGAGCGTCACATGGACTAGATTAGCAGATTAATCGATGTGCTGCACATTCCTCAACGTTACTACTTTTCCTCTACATTACTAGTTTCCCCCTAGATTACTTTCTCTCTTTTTGTTTTTTCTCCTCTTTTCTCTGATTGGAAAAGCAGTGGTAAGAAACCCATCCAGGTCACCCGTTATAGAAGTCAGCATTGACGTTGGGAGATGAAGTAGAAATCGGTCACTAGGGGCAACAGTGAGCATTGTTACCTTCAAGTAGGTTTTGGTTTTGCTAGGGTGTTGTGGATGGGCGTAAAGATCTGCCTCAAATTGCTGTTCCTAGATCTTCCTCTAATTGCTGTTCCTAGATCTGCCTCTAACTATTGTTCCTAGATCTGCCTCTAATTGCTGTTCCTAGAGCTGGCTCTAATTGCTGTTCCTAGAGCTGCCTCTAATTGCTGTTCCTAGATCTGCCTCTAATTGCTGTTCCTTGAGCTGTCTCTAATTGCTTTTCCTAGAGCTGCCTCTAATTGATGTTCCTAGATCTGCCTCTAATTGCCTTTCCTAGATCTGCCTCTAATTGATGTTCCTAGATCTGCCTCTAATTGCTGTTCCTAGAGCTGCCTCTAATTGCTGTTCCTAGAGCTGCCTCGAAATGCTGTTCCTAGATCTGCCTCTAATTGCTGTTCCTAGAGYTGCCTCTAATTGCTGTTCCTAGATCTGCCTCTAATTGCTGTTCCTAGATCTGCCTCTAATTGCTGTTCCTGGATTGGCCTCTTATTCCAAAGGTTGCCAGGACAGAATCCAGCAAACGTTTTTTAAAGACTATCCCAAACCTCTGGCTCTGTGCAGGCCAGTCAAGTTATTCCACACCAATCTCAACAAACCATTTCTGTATGGACCTCGCTTTGTGCACAGGGGCAGTGTCATGCTAAAACAGGAAAGGGCCTCCCCCAAATGGTTGCCACAAAGTTCGAAGCACAAAATTGTCTAGAATGTCATTGTATGCTGTAGCTTTGACTTCTCTTCACCGGAACTAAGGGGCTTAACCCGAACCATGAAAAACAGCCCCAGACCATTACTCCTCCTCCACCAAACTTTACAGTTGGCACTATGCATTCGGGCAGGTAGCATTCTCCTGGCATCTGCCAAACCCTGCTTCGTCTGTCGGACTGCCAGATGGTGAAGCGTGATTCATTACTCCAGAGAACATGATTTTTACACTCCTGTCAACGCTTGGCTTTGCGCATGCTGATCTTAGGCTTGTGTGCAACTGCTCAGCCATGGAAACTAACAGTTCTCGTGATGACGTTGCTTCCAGAGGAAGTTTGGAACTCGGTAATGAGTGTTGCAACCGAGGACAGATGATGCTTACGTGCTTCAGCACTCTACGGTCCTTTCCTGTGAGCTTGTGTGGCCTACCACTTCTTGACTGAGCCGTTGTTGCTCCTACATGTTTCCACTTCACAATAACAGCACTTGTAGTGGACCGGAGCAGCTCTAGCAGGGCAGAAATTTGACAAGCTGACCTGTTGCAAAGGTGGCATCCTATGACATTGCCACATTGAAAGTCACTGAGCTCTTCAGTAAGGCCATTCTACTGCCAATGTTTGTCTATGGAGATTGCATGGCTGTGTGCTCAATTTTATACACCTGTCAGCAACGGGTGTGGCTGAAATAACCGAATCCACGAATTTGAAGGGGTGTCCACATACATTTATATATTTAGTGTATTTGACCCATGTCAGTGTAGTTAGGGTCAACTTCTACCTAATCCGTGGAGATAGCTCTGAACGCTACCGTACGAAATGAAGGCAGTCTTATTGTCACGACTTCCACCGAAGTTGGTCTTTCTCCTT
This sequence comes from Salvelinus sp. IW2-2015, assembly GCF_002910315.2. Lineage (NCBI taxonomy): Eukaryota > Metazoa > Chordata > Actinopteri > Salmoniformes > Salmonidae > Salvelinus > Salvelinus sp. IW2-2015. Next base: position 16,556 of record NW_019947162.1, on the reverse strand, counting down.
GTTCGGGCGGCGTTCGGCGGTCGACGTCACCGACCTTCTAGCCATCGCTGATCCACTTTTCATTTTCCATTGGTTTTGTCTTGTCTTCCTTCACACCTGGTTCCAATCCCATCAATTACATGTTGTGTATTTAACCCTCTGTTTCCCCTCATGTCTTCGTCGGTGATTGTTTGTTGTATGTTTTGTGCTAGTCATGTTCTGGTGTCATGTTCTGGTGTCATGTTCTGGTGTCATGTTCTGGTGTTATGTTCTTGGTGCCGTGTTCTGGTGCCGTGTTCTGGTCCGTGTTCTGCCGTGTCTGTGCGTGTTTCGTGCGTGTCGTGTTTGGTGTCGGTTCTGTGTGTGTTCTGGGTCGTTTCTGGTGTCGTGTTCTGGTTGTCATGTTCTGGTGTCATGTTGTGGTGTCATGTTTGTGGTGTCGTGTTTCTGGTGTCATGTTGTGGTGTCATGTTCTGGTGTCATGTTGTGTGTCATGTTCTGGTGTCATGTTCTGGTGTCGTGTTCTGGTGTCATGCTGTGTGTGTCGGTTGTGGTGTCGTGTCTTGGTCGTGTTCTGGTGTCGTGTTCAGGGTGCGACGGGTTTTGTACCCTTTTATATTATTTTTGTATATTTTGGTTTTCAGAGTTTTTTATCATTTATTAAACTGCTCCGTTTATACCAAGTTCCTCTCCCGGCTGACTTCCTCCACACGCACCCAGTACACTATGATCTATAGGGAGTGTAGAGGATAAACCCTGAGGTATCTCTCTGTGTGATACCTGTGCTTGCATGTGTGTGTGTGTGTGAATGCGTTAGTGTGTGTCAATGTAGGTGTGTGTGTGTGTCAATGCTGTAGGTGTGCGTGTGTCAATGTGTAGGTGTGTGTGTGTTTCAATGTGTAGGTGTGCGTGTGTCAAATGTGTAGGTGTGTGTGTGTGTCAATGTGTAGGTGTGCGTGTGTTCAATGTGTATGGTGTGTGTGTGTAGGTGTGCGTGTGTCAATGTGTAGGTGTGTTGTGTGTGTGTGGTGTGTCAATGTGTAGGTGTGTGTTTTTAGGTGTGTGTGTAATGTCAGTAGGTGTGTCGCAGATGTGTGTGTGTGTAATGGTGTAGGTGTGCGTGTGTCAATGTGTAGGTGTGCGTGTGTCAATGTGTATGGTGTGTGTGTGTAGGTGTGTGTGTGTGTCAATGTGTAGTGTGTGTGGTAGGTGTTGTGTGTCAATGTGTAGGTGTTGTGTGATGTGTGTGTGTATTGTAGGTGTGTGTGTATGTGTCATGTGTAGGTGTGTGTGTGTAGGTGTGTGTGTGTGATGGAGAGTGAAATAGAAACATGGAAGAGTTGGAGAAGTACTTTGGAGAATTAATTGTGTGTGTGTGTGTGTGTGTGTGTGTGTGTGTGTGTGTGTGTGTGTGTGTGTGTGTGTGTGTGTGTGTGTGTGTGTGTGTGTGTGTGTGTGTGTTGTGTGTGGTGTGTGTGTGTGTGTGTGTGTGTGTGTGTGGGTGTGTGTGTGTTGTGGTGTGTGTTGTTGGGTATATGGTGTGTGTGTCTGGGTCCCGATTGCAAACATGGGTTTGAATCATGTCATATGGCCGAGAGAGAGAGCTCAAGACACTTCCTATCTCTGTAATGATCTGGCACGCCCTCTCCCTCTCTCCCTCTATTTTTCAGCCTCCCTTCTACAACACAAAAACCATTGAGAATCATCCTTCTTTGGAGTGAGACAGAGGAATTGGAGTGAGTCAGAGATTGGAGTAGTCAGAGGAATTGGAGTGAGACAGAGGAATTGGAGTGAGACAGAGGAATTGGAGTGAACAGAGGAATTGGAGTGAGAAGAGTGATTGGAGTGAGACAGAAGGATTTGAGTGAGAGGTAGAGATTGGAGTGAGACAGAGGAATTGGAGTGAGACAGAGGAATTGGGAGTGAGACAGAGGAATTGGAGTGAACAGAGGAATGGAGTGAGACAGAGTGATTGGAGTGAGAGAGAAGGATTTGAGTGAGAGGTAGAGATTGGAGTGAGACAGAGGGATTGGAGTAAGACAGGAGGATTGGAGTGAGACAGAGGGATTGAGTGAGACAGAGGGATTGGAGTGAGACAGAGGAATTGGAGTGAGACAGAGGAATTGGAGTGAGACAGAGGGATTGGAGTGAGAACAGAGGAATTGGAGTGAGACAGAGGAATTGGAGTGAGCAGATGATTGGAGTGAGACAGAAGGATTTGAGTGAGAGGTAGAGATTGGAGTGAGACAGAGGAATTGGAGTGAGACAGAGGATTGGAGTGAGACAGAGGAATTGGAGTAGACAGAGGAATTGGAGTGAGACAGAGTGATTGGAGTGAGAGAGAAGGAGGATTTGAGTGAGAGGTAGAGATTGGAGTGAGACAGAGGGATTGGAGTAAGACAGAGGGATTGAGTGAGACAGAGGGATTGGAGTGAGACAGAGGATTGGAGTTGAGACAGGGAATTGGAGTGAGACGAGGAATTGGAGTGAGAAGAGATGGAGTGAGACAGAGGAATTGGAGTGAGACAGAGTGATTGGAGTGAGAGAGAAGGATTTGAGTGAGAGTAGAGATTGGAGTGCGACAGAGGGATTGGAGTGAGACAGAGGTGACTTTGAGTGAGACAGAGGAGGAACTTGGAGTGAGACAGATGAATTGGAGTGAGACGAGAGGGATTGAGTGAGACAGAGTGGACATTGGAGTGAGACAGAGGAATTTGAGTGAGAGAGTGATTGGAGTGAGACAGATGGACTGGAGTGAGACAGAGGCATTTGAGTGAGACATATCGATTGGAGTGAGACAGAGGGATTGGAGTGAGACCGAGGAATTGGAGTGAGACAGAGGGATTGGAGTGAGACAGATGGATTGGAGTGAGACAGAGGAATTGGAGTGAGACAGATGGATTGGAGTGAGACAGAGGAATTGGAGTGAGACAGAGGGATTGTCTCTTTTCTCCTCCTCATCTTCATCCTTTTCTTCTTCTCAAACAACCTGAGAGACTATTGGTTAAGATCGTTGCGCCAGTAACCGAAAAGTTGCTGGTTCGAATCCCCGAGCCAACTAGGTGAAACATCTGTCGATGTGCCTTTGAGCAAGGCACTTGACTCTAATTGCACCTGTATGTCGCTCTGGATAAGAGCGTTTGGTAAATAACTAAAATGTAAATGAGTGAAATTGCTTCTGATCAGAGGATTGAGTCTAGAAATGGAAGGAGTACCTTGAAAAGTGTTCTTCTGCTTCAAAAAACAAGATCTAATATGAAATGTTAGATAGATATAGCCCAGTGCTTCGATGTAAAAAAAAAAAACTATATTTCATTCGATACCTGTACTAATTACAGGTTTTATTTTGAGAGTGCAACCTGAGAATTGCGGCTATGTATTCCCAACAAGACAAACAGTGGGAGCCCAGAGGTTGTAGTGGCCCGGCGGTGGSCTGGCAGTGGCCCGGCGGTGGGCTGGCAGTGGCCCGGCGGTGGGCCTTTGTAACTGTGAACCGACCTCCGTCTCAGAGCGAACAGACGGCCTCTGCATGTTTCTGTTGACACCGTTTCAAATCCTCGGTCGGATCAAAGCAGCCACATGGCTTATACAAACTCAGACCAAGACAACTTCTTTCTTTCTCGCTCTTTCTGTCTCTGTTTTTACTCACTACCTCACTCTTCTCTCTCTCTGTATCTCTACTCTCTTTTCTTCCTCAAACCATACTTGAGGTTTCTTGCATCTCTATCACCCACTAGCTTCCTCTCTGTGGTTTTACCCAGCTCTCTGGCTCTCTGGCTCTCTGGCTCTCTGGCTCTCTGGTCTCTGGCTTCTGTTGCTCTTGGTCGGCTCTCTGGCTTCTTGGTCTCTGGTTCTGGTCTCTGGCTCCGTTTCTGTCTCTGATCTCTGATCTCTGTCTCTGGTCTCTGTCTTGGCTCTGGCTCCTGGTCCTGGTGTGTGGGTTCTACTCTTTGGACGGCAGTTTGCAAGTGGCACGTTGTAGGAGGAAGAGAGAGAGGGGAAGAGGAAGAGAGAGGGAACGAAGGAAGAGAAGGAAAAGAACAGAGGAGGGAACGAAGACTGAAAGAAGAACTGAAAGAAGACAGAGAAGGGATGAAGGGCAGAGAGGGAAGAAGGACAGGAGACAGGGAACGAAGAACTGAAAGAGGGAAAAAGGACAGAGAGGGAATGAAGGACAGAGACAGGGAAGAGAGACTGAAAGAGGAACAAAGGACAGAGAGGGAATGAAGGACAGAGACAGGGAACGAAAACAGAGGGAAAGAAGGAGAGAGAGCGGGAACGAGAGGATAAGAAGAGGATGGAGACGAGGGAGAGTGTGTAACCATCTGCGAACACATGAACGCAGCTGTAATTGACTTGGTAATTGCCTCGAAGCGCGGAGTATTAAGTGCTGTTTTTGTTGGCCAACCAACATCCTTCCCGAAGAGATTGCTTTCACAGACCTGGGCGTATGGATAATGTAGGTGGAAGAAATGTTGAAATTTTCCCCTTTCAACTCTAATCTATCATAAGGAGCGTAACGTTTTGCCAAGGTCATGTAAGTCTTTCTATATCTCCAAATCACACCCTCTTCTTATATAGTACACTGCTTTTGGGGGCCAGGGGCTTGGGGATGAAGACTTTGACTTACAATTACAGCCTGTGTGGTGGGTTCTTATGCACCCTGGTAGAGGTGGTAGTTGTCTGTAAGTTTCATTCTGGTGCATTTACTATGCAGTACTGGAGTTCAAGGAGGACAGGCATCTTGGTCTAAACTTCTACAGGAACACCATCTCTAGTCTGAGTCGGAGAGTGAGCAATGTAGCACCATGAGAGAGAGAGGAGAGAGAGGGAGAGAGAGAGAGAGAGGAGAGAGAGAGAGAGAGAGAGAGAGAGAGAGAGAGGAGAGAGGAGAGAGAGAGGAGAGAGAGAGAGAGAGAGAGAGGAGAGAGAAGAGAGAGAGAGAGAGAGAGAGAGAGAGAGAGAGAGAGAGAGAGAGAGAGAGAGAAGAGGAGAGAGAGAGAGAAGAGAGAGAGAGAGAGAGAGAGGAGAGAGGGAGGAGAGAGAGAGAAGAGAGAGAGAGGAGAGAGAGAGATAGAGAATGAGATTAGAATAGAGATTAGAGATAAGAGATATATTACTGGTGAGGGTTTGATGCTACATGGGACGGTTTTTAAACACAAACTCCACCAGAACATGAGCTTCTGTATGTGAGAGAGAGCGATTGTTAAAGCTTATAAAGAAATGCAATTTTCGCTGTGAAATCATACTCCACTTCCTATCTACAAGATTTATAAACTATGCAATAATCCTTCCTGTCTTTCAGTACAGAGAAAAGCAGTGCCAACACATTTCTACCACTACTTTAAGTAGTCGTTCTGCTTGTTAGGATCACTGCCAAACTGCATTGCCTCTCCTGTCTGACTCCAGCGGGCAACGCATACGTTATGGGGATAAACAGAAACAAGAAACCTTATGTTACGGCTACACACGCATGTGCATGAGCACGGGCACACACACACACACTCACACAGAAAAAGTCACTCACTCGCACACATGCAAACACACACACACACTAGTTTAGATCTGCACAGGAAACCAAGGTTTACACACCGTGACAGACAGAAATGGGAGGGAACACAAMATTTTTCTCTCTTTCTCCTTCTTTTTTCTTCTTCTAGTCTTTCTTTCTGGTCCCTGATTACAGGAAATGATTAGAGTCGAACGAACGACTGGCTGGACAGCTCGGTGCCTAAAACCTCTGAAAAGAGCAGACCTGGGTTCAAATACGATTCAAAATCATTGTAAATACTTTATCTGTGAATGATTGAGCTTGCCTGGCTGAATAGACCAATAGAACAATCTCAAAACTGCAAATCCTGCCAATCTGGCACGCCAGGCATGCTAAAGCAAACGGTCAAAGCATTTGAAAGATTTCAAATAGTATTTGAACCCAGGTCTGAAATGGAGGGAGCGTTATGAAACACATGTTGCTCAAAGTGCTGACATTCTGTACAGAGAGGATTAATTAGGAACTAACGCCAGGACTTTCTGGAACCTCAGATGAGAGAGAGAGAGAGAGAGAGACTGCACTGCCTGGTACAAATTCTCAAAAAAGACCTAGACCTCAGGTGCTCTCAATACACCAACTACAGAACCATATGTGCCCAGCCTTTAGTAACCCTTATTGGTGTAGCAGATTTGGTTTACCGGTCTTAGTCATATCATGGTCAATGTTATGACTAGAGATGTCAATTCACCAACCACAGGAGGCTGCTGAGGGGAGGACGGCTCATAATAATAGCCGGAACAGAGCAAATGGAATGTGTTTCATGTATTTGAAACCATTCCACTCATTCCGCTCCAGCAATTATCATGAGCCCGTCCACCCCAATTAAGGTGCCACCAACCTCCTGTGACACCAATCATAGAGGCCGTATGACACTCAGCTGTTTGAAATGTATGAGCTCTTTGTCAAGTCTTTAGTAACCCCTCATTGATAATAGTAGAACTGGGTTTGTCTATAGTAAACCCTCAATGATATAGTAGAACTGGTTTGGTCTATAGTAACCCTCATTGATATAGTAGAATGGTTTGGTCTATAGTAACCCTCATTGATATAGTAGAATTGTTTGGTCTATAGTAACCCTCATTGATATAGTAGAACTGGTTTGGTCTATAGTAACCCTCATTATATAGATAGGAATTGGTTTGGTCTATAGTAACCCTCATTGATATAGTAGAATTGGTTTGGTCTATAGTAACCCTCATTGATATAGTAGAGTTGGTTTGGCCCATTGAAATTAATTCCATTCATCACCTACTTGCCACAATTATGGGCAACACGACCAAGTTCACATAGATATGTGAGTTATAGATCTGTCTTAATGTGCTTCCTGTGCTTCAGTTTCATTTTTTGTGTCTTTTACTTTCAGTTTTGTACACCAGCTTCAAACAGCTGAAAATACAATATGTTTGGTTATGGAAAATATATTTCACAGCGGTTTAGATGGTACAATGATTCTCAGCGTTATACGAGTTTATTTGGTCATAAACTGAAAATTAGGCAAACTATTAGAGTTTTGTCATCCGGGGAATGGCGGAGTGAATTCTGCATAGTGCAACTTTAAGGATGTCTAGGACTGTGCTGCTGCCTAGCTTCTAGACTGGTCCAGAGAAGCCTTGTTGAGGTTCTGGTCTTGAACCATCAATCAATCAAATGTATTTATAAAGCCCTTTTTACATCAGCCGACGTCACAAAGTGCTATACAGAAACCCAGCTTAAAACCACAAACAGCAAGCAATGCAGATGTAGAAGCACGGTGGCTAGGAAAAACTTCCTAGAAAGACAGGAACCTAGGAAGAAACCTAGAGAGGAACCAGGCTCTGGTGGCCAGTCCTCTTCTGGCTGTGCCGGGTGGAGATTATAACAGTACATGGCCAAGATGTTCAAACGTTCATAGATGACCAGCTGGGTCAAATAACAATAATCACAGTGGTTGTAGAGGGTGCAACAGGTCAGCACCTCAGGAGTAAATGTCAGTTGGATTTTCATAGCCGTTCATTCAGAGTTAGAGACAGCAGGTGCGGTGGAGAACCACCATACCCTTCCATAAATTCCCACACAACAGGTAATTCCACCCCTAATCGCTCCTTGTTAGGCCAAGTCAAACCACATGTTGACTCTGGCAAGCCCAGGGATGTCCATGTTTGTGTGCAGACCAATTCGTTCACAGTGTACCGTGTGCACCAGGGACCCTCTGTGTAAGAGGAGGCTGATGCCAGGTGTGCATCTCAAATGCCACCCTATTCCCTATATAGTGCACTACTTTTGATCAGAGCCCTATTCCCTTTAGAGTGCACTACTTTAAATATTTTCGATTTAACCTTTATTTAAATAGGTACAGTAAGTCAGATAAGAACACGTTCTTATTTACAATGACAGCCTACCAGGGAACAGTGGGTTAACTGCCTTGTTCGGGGACCGAACGACAGATTTCTTACCTTGTCAGCTCAGGGWTTCGATCCAGCAACCTTTCGGTTACTGGCTCAACGCTCTAACCACTAGGCTACCTGTATTGCACAATAAAGGGAATAGATTGCTATTTGGAACACAACCCAGGAGGCATTTCCTGGTGAGGTCAGGGACTTAATATGAGGTCAACAAAGTACGATGTGATTGGTCACCACTAGAAAGACAAACTTCCATGAGACACATTTTGTGCTTGCTGCATGCAGCTGCCGAATATAGTTTGTATTGGTAGTCATATGGTTACATTTCCTTGAGGCAAATGTGTAATGAAAATAAATAAATAAAAATGTTGACAAGAAATAGAGAGAACAGCCAGTCCTTTATATCTTAGTCAGACTACCCATGGTTTATTTCCTTGTCTTGTAGGTCCTTTTCTTTCATACGGTATTCTGATGTCAATGACGGGTGAGAAATCCTGATCTGAGTCCACTCCATGACAACATCTCCAAACCTTTCAGTAAAAGCAACCCTAGTCTCTCCAGAACAGACTAGAACAGACCCAACCCTAGTCTCTCCAGAACAAACTAGAACAGATCCAACCCTAGTCTCTCCAGAACAGTAACAGACTAGAACAGACCCAAACCCGAGGGCTCTCCAGAACAGGGACTGAACAGACCCCAACCCTTCGTTCTCTTCCAGAAGCAGGACTAGAACCAGACCAAACCTAGTTCTCTCCAGAACAGGGACAGAGGACAGACCTAACCCCTAGTCTCTCCAGAACAGACTAGACAGACCCAACCCTAGTCTCTCTCCAGAAACAGACTAGAACAGACCCAACCTAGCCCCCACGACTAAGCAGACCCAACCCTAGTCTCTCTCCAGAAACAGACGGCTAGCAACAGCACCCAACCCCTAGTCTCTGCCGAGAAACACGACAGAACAGACCCCAAGCCCTAGTGCCTCTCCAGAACAGGACTAACGAACAGGACCCAACCTAGTCTCTCCAGAACAGACTAGAACAGCCCCAACCCTAGTCTCTCCAGAACAGACTAGAACAGACCCAACCCTAGTCTCTCCAGAACAGACTAGAACAGACCCAACCCTAGTCTCTCCAGAACAGACTAGAACAGACCCAACCCTAGTCTCTCCAGACAGACTAGAACAGACCCAACCCTAGTCTCCCAGAACAGACTAGAACAGACCCAACCCAGTCCTCCAGAACAGACTAGAACAGACCCAACCCTAGTCTCTCCAGAACAGACCGTAGAACAGACCCAACCTCAGTCTCTCCAGGACAGACTAGAACAGACCCAACCCTAGTCTCTCCAGAACAGACTAGAACAGACCCAACCCTAGTCTCTCCAGAACAGACTAGAACAGACCCAACCCTAGTCTCTCCAGGACAGACTAGAACAGACCCAACCCTAGTCTCTCCAGGACAGACTAGAACAGACCTAAGTCATCACTAGTGTTAAACAGCCACAGGCGAGGAAGGAGAGAGTGTGTGTGTGTGTGTGTTTGTATATGTGTGTGTGTGTGTGTGTGTGTGTGCGCGTGCATGCGTGTGAGGGAGCGTGCGTCCGAGCGTGAGTGTGCATTTACGTTCGTGCTTGTGTATGTGTATCAAGCACTTAACAGCCATTTCCTTCTCAAATCCAGAGCTGTGTGTAAAAGGCTTTTTAATCATCCTCCAAGGGGCCCGTAACACCACAATGACCCCAGTCTCCCTCCAGTCTCCTTCTCACACACACACCTACACACACCTACACACACCTACACTCAGCTAAAGCAAGCTCAGACTAGAACAATAACATGGTTCAGGCTTTAAAATCCCCCAGAAGACTTAATTGCCAGACTCTTATTCCCAATACCTTGACCCACTCTCATCAGACGAGGCGAACTCTCCTTCCATCCACACTTGACAATGGACTAGAGAATTAGAAATGTGGCCTTGCTACGTAAAATCCTATATAGACGAAAAGGGCGAAGCGAAGGTTCAGTTTTATATACAAGCGATATGACCCGGAGGCAGATGCATAGGGGACTCTGTTGTTTAGGCTCCAGTCTTGGAACTTCAGATTGAGTGCGACTGGCCGCGATGATCAAGTGAGAGCAATGAGAGTCAACAAAGTGTCAGAGCAAATACACGATGGATAAACACACACTGTATAGTAACCCAACATTAAAACAATGATCCCCAGTCCTCCTTTAACGGTCCGCCTCCTAGGGTTCCAACAGCAGTCGGTAGTCCGTTGTTGAACATCGAGGGTACCGAGCCCGCAGGTAAAACTCCGTAAGACAAACCCATGTTCTGAAATTGTACGTAGATCCTGTCTTCGCAGCCTCCTCTACTCCCCGAATCAGGCCCTTAACGACTAGCACGGAAACCCTGCCCATAGGTGTTTCTCCAAGAAGGACGAGCCAGACCGGAGTTCCATTTCACACGCTAACTTGGGAATCTCAGGCGAACTCTCACGGCAAGATATGCCTCCCTGGAAGCGATTATTCAAACACGAGAAAAACTCGCCCTCTCCGGAAAGGAAGCCCTAAACGTTCTCATCTCGTAAATGCGGAACGACAGTTGTGCTAACGCTAAGGTTTTTCGCCCAATTTGTTCCTGTTGGATTGTTTCGGAAAACGTGTTGGGTCTTATGAAAATAACTCTGCCACCCGTAGTAATTCCAAGACCCGAACACATTGTCCTCTGAAGAATTGGTTGACTTGTCTCCATGCCTCTGTTGTTAGAAAGATCCTGGTTCAGCATCGAAAACTCTAGCCACCTTGAAACACCGGTATGATCCAATAGGACATTTATTGGTTCTTGTCCTGAAGCCGTATGATCCAATAGGGGACGATTTATTTCTGTGTCTTGTCTGAAGCCGTATGATCAAGATAGGGGACATTTATTTGGTCTTGTCTGAAAAGCCGTGAATGATCAATAGGAGACATTTTATTTGGTCTGGTCTGAAGCCGCTATGATCCAATAGGGACCATTTATTTGGTCTTGTCTGAAAGCCGTTATGATAACCAATAGGAGGCATTATTTGGATCTTGTCTGAAGGCCGTATGATCCAAATAGGGACATTGTATTTTGGTCTTGTCTGAAGCCGTATGATCAAAAATAGGAGACATTTTTTGGTCCTTGTCTGAAAAGCCTATGATCCAATAGGAGACATTTATTTGGTCTTGTCTGAAGCCGTATGATCAATAGGGACATTTATTTTGTCTTGTCTTGAAGCCGTATGATCCAATAGGAGACATTTATTTGGTCTGTCTTGAAGCGCGTAAGTATGATCCAATAGGGTTGACGAGTTTATTATGGGGGTCTTGTCTGAAGCCGATGATCCAAATAGGGACAATTTATTTGGTCTTGTCTGAAGCCGCTATGATCCAATAGGGGACATTTATTTGGTCTTATCTGAAGCCGTATGTCCAATGGGGACATTATATTTGTCTTGTTCTGAAGCCGTATGATCCATACGGAGACCTTTAATTGGTCTTGTCTGAAGCCGTATGGATCAATAGGACATGGGATTTGGTCTTGTCTGAAGACGTATTGAATCCAATAGGAGACATTTATTTGGTCTTGCTCTGAAGCCGGTCAGTGATCCAATGGGACATTTATTTGGTTCTTGTCTGAAGCCGGTATGATCCAATAGGGGACATTTATGTTGGTCTTGTCTGAAGCCATAACTGGATGAAAAGTATCATCTGGTGATTTGAGAAGATTGGTCAAGTGGCCAATAGCGACGGACCTCCTTCAGATCATTATTGGCTTGTCTTTTACAGGAATTACAGAGAAGTTCACTGACTCCCTCCAACCGTTCACATAGACAACGTGAAACACGTACCGTAAATTGTTCTACATTCAGAGATATAGGGATGATGGATGAGTGAATGAAAACTCTCATGAGATATGCTGTATTTCCCGCCCCCATCACCCTCAACTGTATGCAAAGTAAGGGGCCCATTCGCGGTCCCGCGTAATACTCCACTACAACTGTGATGCAATTAAGCCAGATTCCCCCCGTAACAGCCACTCAACAGGTATGCAAGATGAAGCCATATGCCCCCCGCTAACAGGCCCTCTAACTGGGAGTGCAGGATGAAGCCATCCCCCCGTAACACCCTAACTGTTATGCAATGCAAAGCACACCCACGCCCCCCCCTTTAACTCGCTCTACCCGACTGGTAACGATAGCAAGAATAAGCACGAGACCGGCACGCCCATCACCATATCAATTGTATGACAGAATAGACCGCCACCAGGCAAAAAGCCCATTCGACACCTCACACTGACTGCAAGTAAGCCAAGAAAGCACCCCTTAACTCCCTCAACTGTATTAGCAAGGTAAGTAATAGGCGCACACAAAAACATGCAGAGCAACGCGAACAACGGCCCTCGCACCAACAGAGATGCTCAGCGACGCGAAGGGAAACCCGTCCCAGGCATCAAACCCCGACCATAGAGAAAAGCGTCAGATACCGAAGCCAAGCGCAGACGCGAGACCCCACCGACGCGCGCCGCCCGCTCCGGCCCTCTCCCGCTGGACGCCGTCGCGCCCGCGTCCGCCCCCGGCCTTGCCTCGCGGCCGCCCGCCCGCC